>NC_086155.1:150125869-150260869 GCF_035149785.1 Candoia aspera
GGAGGGGTTTTCTGGAAAAAGAAAAGCATCTGGAATCACCCCATCTGTCTTCCAGATGGCTGCTTGCAGCCAGTAGATCGCAAACGGCCTTCACATTCAACTATAAGAGGAGGCTGGGACGTCACCACGTCCAAGCCGCACTGTAGCCTTAAAGGGACACTAAGACCAGCCACCCCATTTCTAAATCTCCCAATTTATATTTCTTTTAAGTACGCTTACCCTAAGAGAAGCTTTCTACAGCAAGGAGAAGCGGGTTCTCTTGATGCTTATTGTTATTTTTGGATCAATTTAAAAAAAAAAATCGTTTTCAGTTTTGGACTTTGTTTTCCATCCAAATATTAAGGAAGATTGAGAGTAAATAATTGTCTCCCTGTTATTATTTTTGTACTAAATTTGAAAATATTAGCATTTTCCTACACATTGAATTGGCTGTTTTGAACTTTCAGTTTTCTCCTTCTACTTTCCCTGGGGGACTGTCTGCATATCCAACTTTTGCTTATGTAAACACATTCGGAATTCTTTTATATCTTCAACTTTCACTGGTTAAGCTCCTAGGGGGATAATCTACTGCGCCATAATCTACTGTTTGAGACATGGAGGATTTTAAACAGACTTTTTCTGACTTCCAACAAGATTTTAAACAGATTCTTTCTGATTCCTACCAAGTTTTTATGCAAGGCATTCAGTACGTTGTGGAAAACATGAGGTTTAAAATGTGTCATCTGGTTGGGGATGTTGTGGATGAAACTGAAGAATTTAACAGCGACAGAAATGTCTCTTCTAAGAGTGAGATCAGGACTTCTGTTGAAATGCTGGATGAAGATTGGATAGACGAGGTGAAAAAATTAAAGGGAGAAATCAAGTTGCAAGCCATAAGTGAAATTGATTTTCTGATGAAACACCATGGAAAAGAAAGGGTTATTATGTATGAGAGGTCTCCTGTTGAGAAGTCAGAGTTTTTGAGGAGGGCAGTTGGGCTGTTTGATTTTTTTGCTCTGTGCACATTGTGGGGATATGTAAATGCTCTGGTTTATTTTGAAGTGGGATAAGGGTTTAAGGGACGCAGTGGCGCTGCGGGTTAAACCGCTGAGCTGCCGATCGGAAGGTCGGCGGTTCAAAACCGCGCGGCGGGGTGAGCTCCCGTTGCTAGTCCCAGCTCCTGCTCACCTAGCAGTTCGAAAACATGCCAATGTGAGTAGATCAATAGGTACCGCTTCGGCGGGAAGGTGACGGCGTTCCGTGTCGTCATGCTGGCCACATGACCCGGAAGTGTCTACGGACAACACCGGCTCTAAGGCTTAGAAACGGAGATGAGCACCGTCCCCTAGAGTCGGACACGACTGGACTTTACGTCGAGGGAAACCTTTACCCTAAGGGTTTAAGAATATTTATCTGGATTGCTTTTAGGGATTGGCTGATTTCATTTATCTTTAACAATTTCGATTAAGATTATCAAGGTATAATAAAAAATAATAAAGTCTGGTTTGGGGTTTAGTATGATTAAGATTATTAAAATCCTATTATCAAGTACAATGGCAGACAATTTATATGTTTTTTTAGTTTGATCTTTATTATAGTAGACAGGAATGTATACAATAGTAGTAGGAAGGAAATAATTAAATAAATGTTATCTTTGGTGGGGGAGTTGATTAGGAGGTTTATATTTTTTTTCTTTTTGTGATGACTGGAACACTCATGCATTCATTCAATTACGACTCATAAACTTCTGCTTATAAATCTATTTTAATAAAGCGCATCATTCAGTACAGAGGAAAAGTTGCGAATGGAATTTCCCGCGCGTTTCTACATTTTGAAATCACAGTAATTTCAATCACCCCCCACTGCCCCCTTAGGTATGTGCCCCCTCCTTCTCATGCCAGCAGATGGCTGTAATGGTTTTTCGCAGATGACCTTGGTGCAAAGAGCAGCTAGCCCAAACAAGATGATTCACACTCCAACCATGCTCCCCCTCCCTTCTGGTTGACCCGCAGGTTGACACGGATTGCTCCAAGATGGATGCGAGTCCGATAAGATGTTTTGGGATCATTTGATCAGGGAGCATGACACTTTTCTTTTAAAATAAGGGGAGGGAGCAACTGTATTTAGTGATTTTTATAATGTGCCAATGGAATGATTTATCAAAATAATATGATTTTGGTTTAATACAGAGTAAGGGGTTGATTATGGAAAACTGTTGTACATCCTTGCTGTTAAAAGTTGGAAGTCACCTCTTTTTGTAATTTTGAAAAAAAATCTCTTGTGTTTCTACAATTTTTTAGTTTTTTTTTCCTTTGTAGTTTTTTTTTGTTTTTCTGTAGCTTTTATCTTTGCTTGAAACTTAATAAAATTCTTATTTAAAAAGGAATATGTATTATTGGTACAATACCAATGAGGTGCAAGTAGGGAATAAGACAAACTTATGAAAATGGCTCAGAATGACTCATTTACCCAGCCTGTGTTTTTGCTGGGAGCTAATCTTAACACAGTAAGCACCCATTTGTTTCCAGTTTCATTTCATGCGGCTCGCTCTTAATGTGTTACCTGAACTACCAATATTATTTTTGCTTTAAGTTACTAATCACTTTCCCTAGTAAAATCCTTTATAGAACTTATTTTAGAATATTATTATATATAATAAATTCAATGCCACTATAGTCTAATTGCATGTATATTTTCTTTCTGCCTATATTTGCTAAATTCAAGCCTCTTTTATCATATTTTTAAAACCAAACTGTAGGGAGAAAAAAGACATTAATAACTGGCAATAGCATACATTTATACACTTAAATATTATCAGGACCTAAACCTATTATTCCTTATTCGGTCTCTGTGATAAATACTTTTCTTTGGATTTGTGCAAGCTTCTTTCTAATTTGAGAAAATCTTCCAGATTTCCTCAAAATATAGAAAATAGAGATAGAAAATATTTTATCTCTAGGTATTAAAAACTGTGGTGCCATTTTTATATAACATATGAAAAAGAATATTTTATTTATATATAGTGAGGAAAGCTAAGAATAAGTGAAGCCAAACATTTTAAATCGTATATAACAAAATTATTTTATTACGCATTCTTTTTTATAATGTACATTATGAGCTTTTCCCAACTTGAGTTCCCTCCAGATATTTCGGACTGTACTTTCTACTTTATGTGAGCAGCACGGGAACTGGAGCCCAACACATCTGAAGGGGGTCCAGTTTAGAGCACTCTAATTGTAGAGTAGTATAGAAATGGGGGAAAGGGGGGGGCGGGGAAAGAAATAGATTAAGAAAAATGAAAGTTCTTTTTTTCTGGAAGTAGTTAGAATGAGGTCACTGAGGGCAAGGCATAAATGTAACAAATAATTGCTCATTTAATTTTAATAATAAAAGAAAAAAAGAGCAGTTGGTTTTATCAGAAAACACCTAACCACTAAAACAATTCAACACATAGGCTGAATTGTTATTTAAAAAATAAGGAATGGATAAAAGTAACAGAAAAGTCTTCTTCCTAATCAGCTGAAAGGTAAAATGATTTCTAAAATGAAAGTAATCCAATTGTTGAAACTTATAACCTAACTCCTTTTCCTTTCAATAAATCTTGTTAAAGAAGGTTCAGTGTGAACTTTGATTTTGTAAAGTTGCTGCCAAGAGCCTAATTATTATGTTATACTGCCTTCAGCTGCATACATACAGCAGTGCCCAAAATTAGATACTAATCAACTCAATGCAAAATTGCTTTTTAGAAATATTCAAGTAGTCTTTCAATAAATAGGTCAATCAATAGGTTGATGCAATCAATTAAAAACTACTGATTAACTAAAAGGATAGCTAGTGTAATGGACCAGACTCAAACTACATGCAAGTATCATAAATAACAGATGGCAAGATGTTCTCTCCTGTGTAAAAGGGAAATGCCTCTAGTAAAGGTCATGTTAGCTGTATACTGTACATGTTCACATTGTCTGAAAGGCAGTATGCCTTATAATTCTTTAAAGGTATTTTTATGTATGCATATTAATGCAGCTTTAATCAACCAAATCATTATTTTATTTACTTAAAACATTTTGTACTAATTCTCATACAAAGAGATCTTATGTGCAATAACTAATTATTTAACAACTGTGGTGCAACACAACATTAAAATCCAATAATGACATTAGAAATTGAGTAAATTAATCCAGTAAGAGTTCTTTAAATGGACTAACTCTAATCACAAGGAATTTTTAAGATCAAGATCTGCAAGATATGACTAAGTAAAGTTTGTTTCGAGCAGGTATGATTCAAAGATGCTTTTCCATATGAAAGTCATGGGGGAGAAAATCTTTCAGACCTGCTGAATGTGATTTGAAACTGAGAGGGCTAGTTAGTCTATCATTCATGCCCCATGGTGTGCATACTTTTTAATTTCCTGAGGGAAGCATTCTATATGTACATTGACAGCTTTTCTTTCTCATTTATTAACATGCTATGAGATATCTACAGCTATATTTATCAAGGATGGTAGTGATGGTTGTAGCTCACCTGTAATGAACTCTCTACAATATAGACTCCAGGCATACTGCTGGCAAACAGCAACATATCAACTAGTATGCATGGTGCAAATGTACTCAGTCACCTGAAAGAGATGTCAAAGCACTCTAGCACACCTCTTGCAGAAAATAATGCATGTGAGAGGTTTCAGAAATTAAACATTTCTACAACTCAAGTTACCCAGCTTGGTAGCAGTATCTTGGCTGATCTTGAAAAAAAACTAAACAGGGCCAAAAGCTTGTTTGCACATGGATGGGAGACCACCAATAAATCTAAGTGTATAGTCAGGGCTAGGAAGTTAGGGCAATGGCACACTACTTCCACATGTAGTCAACATAAGTCAAGCACTACTTAAGAATGTCTTAATTTTTTTAACATCCATTTTAAAGTGTACCATGCAGTATTTGTTTCTAGCCCTCAACACAAAACAAAATCTGACTACCAAAGAGTAATCAAATCATGACCAAAGAGTTGGAATATGATTTCTATATCTTCTTTATTTCTATATCTTCTTTATATAATTCACTTTAAATTTGTTCCTCTATAAATTTACTACTAATAATCTTCTTTCCACCAGGGAGTCTCAGAGTCCAGAATAGATTACTGGACAGCTGTAAAAGAGAGCATGGTGGAAAATGCTACTTGAATTTATCCCCTAAAAAAAAAGAAAGAAATGCCAACAATCTAATGGATAGATCAGTTATATTAGGATGAGGCAGCCATCTTCATGGTCATGTGGATATGAAAAAGGACAACCATAATTATGAAAATGAATACAGCTAGCTGGCTAATGTTTTTTCATGGAACTGTATAACAGAGTGCATAAATAAAGCAGAAGCTCCAGCTGTGTGTGTAAATCTGCCATTTGATTTAGTAGATGAAAAAAGGGAGAGCATAACTAAGACCAAAGGCTTTAAAAAAATCTTTTAGACCATTCATTATGAATTCATACTGGAAAATTACTCTAAAACATGCAGATTTCATATTTCTCTTTTCTCTTGCCAATGAACACATACCTTTACACAAAGCATTCAAGTATTTATTGCTCAAATCAATAACTTACATGGTTATATAACTAATGGTGACATACTAAACTCCAGTGGTCTTGAAATATAGGATTAAGTGACAGTTTAGAGATACATTCAAATTGACAATAAATACTTTAGAGGATTTTTTTTCCTGGGTCTATGTCTGTGTGCATATAAGTGTCTCTGTATCAGGGGCAGGGTGGGGTATAGATATGGACTATCTCTGGACTCAATTGGTTTCCAATTCTACAGCTGCTCTATCTTTGTAGGATTCAGTCCAAGCACTCTATTGCACCCGATCAGGGCCTCTATGATATTGGCCAAGAGTGGAGAAATCTAACTAAGCATCATCAGCATATATTTATGATACCTCACTCTATACAGGCAGATGACTTCTCCCAGCAATTTTATTTAAATGCTAAACAGCAGCAGATTCATCTATGTTAAACAGTAGCAAGAAGAAGACCAAGCCCTGAGGCAATCCATAATGGAGTGTGTGCTCTCTCCCCACTTACCACCATCAAATGGAATTCACAACTCAGAAAGGAGAATCCTTCTAGGTGTTTTCTTCTACCACTTCATTTCAACTACTGTAGAGTGAGGCAGCTCAGGGTTGTCAAGTGCCAACAATGACCAGAGGTTGACCAAGCACTCAAGAGAGATACCTGCTAGGGCTTCAGCAGGTGGGAAACTTCATTACGTGCATTTTGGAAACCAACAAGATCCACTAGGTGTCTGCAGCAGATTGATCAAATATGTCCTTCCTATCTGCAGAGGTTTGTGGTGCTAGTTAATTCCATGGAAACCAGAGAGTGAATTTACCATGGCAAGGGACTGAGAGAAAGGTTCCTTACCCTCAGATAATGTCCTGGATGCTCCAAGATCATGTCCTGGATGCTCTAATGTATGGCTTGTAATCATCTGGAAGCAACCCATAGTTGTTATGATGACCATTTAGTAACATGTCATTTTTCCTGTCCCCAGCTAGGTATATTGTAAAGGTAAAGATAAGGTTCCCATTTAGTTGTGTCCAACACTAGGGGGCGGTGCTCATCTCCATTTCATGGCCAAAGAACCAGAGTTGTCCAAAAACACTTCTGCGGTCATGTGGCCAGCATGACAGTCACGGAACGCTGTTACCTTCCCGCCGAAGCAGTACCTACTGTATTTATCTACTCACATTTGTATGCTTTCAAATTGCTAGGTTGGCAAGAGCTAGGGCAGGTGGGGAGCTCAGTCCATCACATGGCACTTGAGTCTCAAACCACTGAACTTGCAACCTTCCAGTCGGCAAGCCTGGCATCTTAACCACTGAGCCACCACGCTCCAGGTATATTGTAGTCCCCCAGAATATAAAGTCTAGGAAACTCCATCAGTTCTCTAAGGTTGAATAGATGTGTTAGAAATGATCTGTGCTTCAGGGAGGCTGGTACAACAGCAGCACCCCTAATGTATGCCCAGGCCCAATCTCACAAGCAGCACTCACATCCAATTATCTGTGGCACAGTGCCTCTGTCTGAAAGGGGAACACTCCCCTCCTCACCCACCCAGCTGGTGATATATATGTCATGTCTGCCCTCTCATCCAATATCAGATCATGGGTAAGGATAGACTTATTACAGGCAGAGCTGGTATTTGTAGTATCAACTGGAGCCCAACGTACCCTGAAGCCCTGCTTATTGGGTCCAAAGAAGAAATGTTCTAATTATAATGTTTTTATTAAAATGCATAGAAAGTTCAGTGCATGCCTTCCTTTATTATTATAAACATTTATTTAATACATAAATTCACTGGTTGGTTGGATAGAGGTTATTTGGAATAAAGAAGATAACACACCTATTTCTGAAAAATATCTATGTGTTACTCTTTAAGGTTAACTAGATATTTAGGTTTTAAAAAATACTTTCTTGACAAAGTATTTTACTATATATTATAAGGTGTTTCCCCCCAACACAATCTATCTATATGATTAATCCCAGTGTTTGCTAATACAAGCTACTTTGTTAGGAAATATTTTTAGTATATGTCTTGACATGCACATAGGATGTTATTTTTACTCTCTGTGTGTACAGACTTTTTTTTTAATCTTCATAGCATTTTCCCCACAAGTGCAGGGTCTGCTTCTTCGGATCAACTAAATGTTGATCCATTGGTCATGACAGGAATTAACTGACCAGCTTGTCACCCAAGCCTGACATCGTGGGCTAAGAAAGCATGACTGGCCCAAAGTCACCGAGCCGGCTTTCATGTTTAAGGCAGGACTAGAGCTCACAGTTTCCTGGTTTCCAGCTGGAGCCTTAACCATTAGACCCAACTGGCTCGCTCTATGTCTACAGACATATACAAAATTTATGTACTCTTTTGAACGTATTTCAATATATTGTTTTGATGAGATCAGGCCAACAAAATTTTTAATCCTCAAACTCCACGGTACAATTATATGAATGATTTTTTACAATAAATTATCATCTTTGCATATATCAAACCACAATGGCTGAACATTTGCAATCAGAATGGATGAGCAAATTAATATCTTCTAGTATTTACAATAATATGAAATATATGTTTGATGCAATAAAACCTCAATTTAATGGATTAATTGGGAGGAGGGGATCCCCCTTATTCCCAACTGTCCATTAAAAAATAAAAAGTTCATAATCTGCATAATTTGCATCAACTGCATTAATTTTATGACATTCAGGGTGATTTTATGCCATTTGTATAATTATTCAAATAATATAAATAGTTGTAAAATTAAAGGAAAAATAACATCAACTTAACTGTCTCATCTGAACTACTCTGGATGCAATAATAGACTCACTGATGATTTCAGGGGTTATGTGGACAAATACTGTTGTATCTGAAGTCTGCTAAATGGCAGCTCATTAAATTCAGGTGCTACCAGACTACAAACATTGTGTGTGCAAATATGTACATGTATCTACTATTTTTCAGTAAAAGACAGAAGAATTGAGATTCTCATATCTTTTGTTAGAATCAAACTTTTTTGATTCTAGCCAGCTCCATAGCAGATGGTTGTGTATTTCTTACATCTGCATGGGCAGCAGGCTTCATTTGACCTGTGCGTATTTTAAAATCTGTTTGTTTTGGCTTTATTTATTTATTCTCAGAGCACAGGTGGGCAATGTGTGTTCCTCCATATGGAGTGCAACTCCTATCATCTCTCACCATTGGCCATGGTTTTTAGGGTAGATCAGTATTAAAATGAAACTGGCCTACATTACAGGTCTGGTGTAATGCAGACTGGAAAAAAATGGACCAGTGCCAAATCAGGGGAGAAGGAGAGAGAGAAGGAGAGTGATGGTGTCTTGCTTTCTGAAATCGAAAAAAACATTTATTACATGGTTAATAACTTTTGTTAAGACTTATTAGACAAGTACATATTTTTAATGATATAAATTTGCAATAGAAGTTTGTCCAAAACTAACCAGGAAGTATTTGGCCAAATACAGAGCTAAGGTTAATCTCTTAAATAGAAGCTTTCCCCCATCTTGCTCCATAAATTGAAATGCATTTATCCAGTCTGTTAGTTCAGCATCCTGACGAAATGCTTCTTAGAGCCAGTCACAAACTTCAGGGAAGAACAAAGAAGAAATCAGCAGAATGGACTGTACTGTTTCAATCTAGCCTATCACCAGCAAGGGACTGCTAGTGGGAAATTAAAATTGTGACTCCAAATCTGCCACTAGAACTCAGCTTTGTAGGACATTAAAAAGAAATGTCACACTGTTAGAAAAGCCCTGTCAACAGAGCAACTTCACTTTTTAAAATTGTTATGCTTTGTTTTCAAAAGAGTTACATAATCTTACACCTGTCATCTCCATCAGTACACCTTCCTGCCATTTTAGGTAACTTTTAAAAGCATAAAATGAGGGTTTCTGAACTTGTGCCTTTGCTCTTAAGGTCAGGAGGGCACAGAATGCTGCAGAGACAACTGCCTACTACAATTCGTTACATCTTCTCCTGCAAGCTTTGTATTAAATGATTAGCCAGAAAGCTTTGCAGAAGATAGGAGAAGCAGAAGAATCCACAAGGATTCCAGAAAGTAGGAACATAGCAATGCTATACAGGTAGAGATTAAAACATTCAATGACAACTAAAAATCATACTTCCTAGCCTCAGATAGAGCTTTTGAATATCAGTGGTATGATACTTTATAGTACACACAGTCACAAGGTAGCATAAGTTATTTCTTACATAGTATTTACGATAATTATATGATAACTGATTGTACCTTAGTAGAAATATGTATCTAGAGATGAAATAAAACACTAGAAGAAAGTGCTAGAAAATCCTGCTCTCAAACTGGCCAATCCACATAAGTTTTCCTATATACTGAATATATTTAATAGATATACTAGGTATTTCTTGTGATGAGTGAGATCCTCCACTTTACCTTGCCACTAGTTGGTGTTATTTCTAAGAGGGTTGCCCTTTCTTAAAGAAGGGCATGTTTTGCTGCTTCTGAGCATACTATACATGTAATAGTTCCAGTGCCTTACAATGTATTTCACTGATAATAAACTTAACATGTGGGGTTTTTTTTCATGCAATTATGACACACTGGGTCTGGTGTATAAGAGTAGCAAAGTCATCCTCTGCAAATCATTCATACAGGGATCACACAAGGAAAGGTCAGAGTTCAAAATGAGGGGACACTGTCTCCATCAGTATACCTTCCTATTCTTCACTATTATGAGTTGTACGTACTATGCAGGTATAGAGGAAAAGTGCTATTCCATTCAGCCCCTTCTTCCCATGATAACTATGTAACAGCACAGGATGGTATGATTTTATAGAATAGCAGTTAGAGCCTGGACTTGAAGCCAAGCTTGTTTTCCAACTACTATGCAGAGAAAAGCTTGGGGGAACTAAGGCTTTAGATTGCTGAAGACCTAGTAGAATGCTTTTTAACAATTCACCAAACCAATGTCCTCCAGGGAGGAAATGACCTATCACTTCTACCTTTCATCATGAAGTCTTGACAAACAGCATAGCCTTCTACACTGTGTAACTCCCTAGGGCAGGCACTTAGGATACCCATCTATTGTGAATATCTTACTGCCACATCTCACACAAGAGATCTTGCTGATCCACAGGAATGGAAAGAAAAATAAGAAGAGGGGAAAACAAGGGCTTCTCACACAATACAACCTCCCAGTTGACAAAGCAACTCAATACAAATGCGCATGAATACTCAACACAGCAGATTGTTTTAAGAACAATTATTTTTATATTGTTTGTACCTAGGTTAGTTGCAATTTTGCTTTTTCTTGCTTGTTGGAAATCATGACCATTCTCCAGTTTAAAGCTGGAGAATGAACACCTACAACAACATGTTTTATATAGAAAGCCCTCTATAAATATCTATGCATCAGTGAGAATGACCCTGGCTTAGGGAAATCCATACTGTATATAATATCTGAGATATTGGAAGTGATCTAAATACCAGCTGGTATAAACTAGGACTGGAATACAATTTATGAAACAACAATTTCTTAAAAGTCCCTGGGGGTCAACTCCCAAATTAAAAACTAATGAGCATAATTTATGTACTGAGAAAGTAGGGAATCAGAACCAAATACAGTAGAAGCTAAATCATCTTTGTCAGCTTTCCCCAAAGTAATGCCTTCCAAATCTGATCAACACTCAAAATCTCCAGCCAGCATGCTTTTAAGAGATTTTTAAACTATTTTATTTAAAATTTAACAAAGAGAAATGAATAACCGGTAATATGAGAACAGGTGGCTTCTAATATATATTTTTCCTTGGGAAAGAATTATCCAAAATTTGGGGAAAGCGTAGATATCAAAATTTGGTACTTATAAATATCAAGCCAAATTTTGAAGGTGGTGATAACAGGCAGAGATCTCAAACCTGTATTAGAATCAGTCACCTTGTTATTCCCCACTAAAGGATGTTTTCACAGTGTCTCCAATAGTAATTGCTTACTGTTCATGATAACACAATGAATTTGTTAAATAGTCCCTTACCCCCAAGCAGAGGTATGGTAAGCATTTGTCCCTTCTGCTTCCTATACCGAAGTCATTGTACAGATGAAAATGGAGGAGATTTGAGTTAATGACAAGTGTAGATGAAAGTCAGTGATGTGCAAACTGTTCTGTACTTAATAGAAATAGAATCTGAATCACTCTGGTTTTTCAATTAGTCTAAACTATGAAAAAATAAGAAAAACAATTATATGGATCCATAATACAATTCCTGTGTACAGAAACAGCTCCAGTCTTATTTCTGAATAGGTAACCATATTTAAAAATGACATTTTGTACATGTTCAGTAGGAGATACATATAGGAACAATATACATTACAACCACGCAGTATGGTTTCCTCAGTATATTATAAAAGCATACATAAAGAAAGGTTTTATCTATATGGGAGAAACTTATACCCTTCAGCATACCTTTCAGTCTCAATGTCAAAATTGGTTTTTGATTAATTTGATTAGATTTGATTAGTTTAAACATTAATTTATAGACTAGGGTTTTCATCACTGACATTTTTAAAGGATTCTGCCAGAGCAAGAGAATTTGATTTACAGCCTAAAAAAAATGTCATTTCACCTTCTATTTAAAGACTTCAGCTCTATCACTATGAATGACTATCCAAATGCTAACAAAAAGTTTTCTTTTGATTATGTCTACAAGTGCACATTAAAAGTGTACAAATGCACATCAACAGAAAATCAGCTAGTGAGAAGGAAGAGGGAACCAAATGATCTCTCTATATATATGGGTGTTTCTATATGTCGGCATATATCTTTTTGTTTCCTATGTGTATAGAGACAAACATGGACCCAGCACCACATACTGTAATATTGTTATAATAGTTATTAAGTAGACACATGCACATGCATAGACAAAGCTGTAAAACTGTTACTTTATTTTACCTTTCTTTTGGTGTACCTACTCCATGTTTTCCTAGTAAGTGTGTGTTTAAATGCTTCTTCATTACAAATGCCACCCTGAAAAACAAAATTAATTTTGGTTACTATTTCAGTTTAGATAGAATCAATGAATACACACACACATACACACACACACACAGTGTATATATATATGTGTGTGTTTATGTGTGTAATCCAAAAGACAATGTAGTCTAGAACTATAGTAATGATACAGCCTAATAAATGTGTGCAAGAGAGGCAACATAAAGAAAATGTAAAAATATAGAATACACATTTAAATTTGTTTTTTGCTGACTTAACTGGAAACCATAATAAATCATTAAATATAGTGACAGACTGAGACATCACGTATAGGCATCAGTTCTCATATACTTTGTTAATTAAAGATAACTCCACACATTAGTTGCCGTGATGTGTTCTGCAGCAAATATACAGACTGTGGATCGTATCTTTAAATATTTGTGCATATATCTCTGAGACCCCTGGCCCAACGAATATATACAGCTTTCACAACTGTGCCTATATCAGATGTCCATCACCATTAAGCAGAGTGAAGGTAAAGATCATTAAGACTTGTGAACTTTAAGGCAATGACAGAACAAACCATCCATGTGGTTAATGGAAATTTGTTTGCTTGTTTTTTTAAATAATCCTACACTGTAGTTTTCTTTGTAAAGATTAAGATGTTCCAATATGAGCCAGACTTAGCTCTGTGGGGTAAGGAGGCTGAAATATAAATATAAATATACACACACATACAACTGTGTTGGTCATCTACAAAGATAGGAGGGATATAAGTATTTTAAGTAATTTCAATCTTAATATGTTGTCTCCAGACCCCTTGGCTGTAGTTACATATAAAGATAGTCAACCCTAATGGTGCCAGGATAGCAAAAGCCAAGTAATGATGGGTATCAAAAACACGATAACTAACTTTGTATCTAATATTAAGCATCAGAGTTGTGCAGCAATACAAATTTGAAAAGCAAGGTATGATTTGAAGTATGCATCTGTCAGGAAAACTTAAAGCAAGCACATGTTTTCCTGGGATTGCTCATCAGCTGTTGAAGGCAGTAACATAAGGTGAGGAAAAGACACAGCTGCTTTAAAGTACTCAAAACAGATACTATGCCCGTGCCCCACAAACTCCTAATCACGTCTTGCCCTTCAAATCCAGATGTCAATGCAACCTTTTAAAACATAAAGTAGTACATTTGGTTTAATTGTGACGAAGAACACAGTGGTAATGGAACAGACTTCCACTCATCAATTACATTAATTGAACTGTATCATGTGATTACATAAGCAACATGTAATATAAAGCAGAACAGCCTAACTAAAATGACATCCATAGTTACCAAAACAAGGGTGAAAAACACAAAACACAAATGAAAGAAAAAGTAATAATAAATTACTGCTCTTACTTTCAGTGTGAAAAGGGCTTGCAAACATTTTTGTTAATTATGTATTACAGCTGTCCTTCATAAAGTTAATTACTAATAGCTGAAAGGCACTAGAAGTCTATTTGCATATGTACATGAAAGGCATGACATATGCAAAAATATGATTTTAATTAGCATTCCATGATATGACGGGCTACAAATCAAGCTGGCAGTTTGTAAGACTTTTAACATTAAATGTTGAATTCATTTACAGATGCTTTCACTAATGGACAGTACAACGTCTATAAAATACCTTAAGCATGTAGTATATAAAAGCTACGAAAGGCAAGAAATAGTACTTTTCCATTACATATATGGTATTATCCAATCTTCATGTCTGATCTGCTTTAGAAGATTTCACGTTATTAGAAGAAATCTCTATTTTTGGCAGCTTTCAGGGTATAAGAATATCACTCTGTATCTTTAAAATGATAGGGACTTCAATGTTTTTTATATAAAGGAATATATTACAATACCACTGGTGCTTATTTTTTTATACTTGAGTAATACATACGGGCAAACCAATATCTGAAATTCAGAATAATCTATTGCAGTTTCATCACAATGACTATGCAAGTGTCACTAGAATTACTGTATGTAAATAAAATGATGGGGGTGACACAAAATCCTCAGTCATAGTAAGAATGCAAGGCAGTCCAAATTTCTTGCCATTGCTTTAAGATAGGTGGCAGAACCATCTTAATATTATTGTAAGCAATATTCCAACACAAATGAATTCACAACACTCTTACTTTGGGAAACCAATGCTTCCTTCATTCCAATTAATTCATTAAAAGAAAGACAAAAATCAGATCCAAATGCTTAATGAGTACATAATCAACAAGATAACGCATGCCTATGTTTATAAAAATGATTTTATTATTACTATTACTGTTATCAGCCAATAGTCAAAGCATAAGCATGGCATTACATCTGAGGTCTTAACAGGTGAAACATCTTTATTTGAAAATGAAATCTCTCAAAGAGACAAAAAAGGCCTTATTTTTTTAAATCTGTCACATTTGCAAGCGGCAGACTTTGAAGTGGCAGACTTCCCATCTTTTTTGTTTAATACTGATTTATCAACTGCTGGAAGTTGATAACAATTTGTTTCTTTCTATAGTATACATCTATCCATATGCATGCACATACACGTACGCATACACATACATGGATGTATTACATAGTATCTTAGGGAAAATAAGGTAAATATCTCAATATCTCAACATATGTACAAATGCAGATACAACAATTAAACAAGCTGATTTATGATTCTTTGACAATCAGTCCTGCGCTGTGAACTGATAGTGCCCTAAAAAACATCCCTAATAGTGGATATTGCTGTCACAATTGTTTCAAGAAAGTGTTGCACACTATTTAGCTTCTTAAAAAACTAATCAGAAATAACATTGTGAGAAGCCTGAACAGATTTTTTTAAATTAAATTAAAATTTAAATTAAATGGCATTTGAGTCTCAAGAATAACACTCCTGATGCATTCTGGTACAACCTGGAGTCTTTGCTCCAAATTTTTTTAACTGCCCTTAAGATCATCTACTATTTTTTTCTTTTCCCTTCTTTGCTTTTCTTTCCTTGGCATCCTTTTTTGCAATATTTTCCTTTGCTTTTATTAGACTGGGCACTTCCAGATGACCAGCCTACCCCCCATCGCTTCTCAATCCAGTTCAAAACACACCCAACATTTATTTGGACTGCTCTGACTATCTTCAGATCACAGACATGTTTATGTAGAGTTCACAGCCAATCAGCTTCTGCCCTTCCTGGCCAAAAAAAGAAATCTCAAGAAAAAATCCAGACTATATTGAAACAAATTAAAATAAAAGAGACTGAGTTACAGAAAATGCCAATGGACTCAAATATTTTAAAATTAAAATTAAACATTTACATCAACAATTATCTATATTAACTGTGTGAGAAAGAGAGACTAAATTGAACTACGTAAAGCAGAGAAATTTCGAATTTGCAAATAAACCAGGGAGATGGTTAGCTTATAAACTGAGGAAAGAAAGAGAAAATAAAATGATATGAAAGATTCAAGAAGGTGACACTGTTTTAATAGATAGTAAGAGAATTCAGAAATCCTTCCATGACTTTTATTCAAACCTCTATAAAAAACAGGAGGTCTTCCTGGAAAAGATGAATGAATACCTGAAAAAACAAAAGTTACCAAAACTCTCACAGTCACAGAGACAAACTATGAATAGCCGTATAACAACTTTTGAAATAGTTAAAGCCATAAAAAAGATCAGCGTAGGGGAAGCACCAGGACCAGATAGATTATCAAGTTTGTACTATACATGCTTTGAAGACCAACTTCTACAACCTCTCCAAAAGGTGATGAATTCTATATTGCAGGGATCTGCAATGCCAGAATCTTGGAAAGAGGCCAATATTGCATTATTACTAAAGGTAGAACGGGATCTTATTCAACTAAGACTTACAGACCAACTTCATTGCTAAACAATGATTATAAAATATTTACTTCATTATTGGCTGATGGATTAAAGAAGATTTTACAGGACTTTATTCATGATTATCAATGTGGGTTTTGACCCAAAAGGCAACTAAGAGACAATGTGAGAATAGTATTGGATATTACTGAATATTTACAACAACATAATGAAAAACAAGTGGGCTGATCTTTCTAGACGCAGAGAAAGCTTTTGACAATTTAAACTGGTCCTTTATGTTTAAAGTTTTGGAAGATATGGACTTTGGGGAAAATTTTATCCAAAGAATTAAGTCAATATATACCCCTCAACAGGCACACATTATTGTTAATGGTGATTTAACCAAACCATGTGAGGTACAGAAAGGGACAAGAGAAGGATGTCTTTTGTCCCTTCTACTTTTTTTTTTTTTAGCCCTGGAAGTGTTAAATAGAAATACTAGACAAGATGAAAAGATAAAGGAATTGAAAGTTTTTTTTAAAAGTTTACAAACTGAGGGCTTTTGCTGATGATTTAGTTTTGACCTTACAAGAGCCTTTGAATGATATTGAATATATATACAGTATATGTATATGTACATGTATATGTGTGTGTGTGTTTATATGATTTTTTTTATCCTGCCTTTATTATTTTTATAAATAACTCAAGGCAATGAACATACCTAATGCTCCTTCCTCCACCTGTTTTCCCCACAACAACAACCCTGTGAGGTGAATTAGGCTAAGAGAGAGTGACTGGCCCAAAGTCACCCAGCTGGCTTTCATGCCTACCGCAGGACTAGAACTCACAGTCTCCTGGTTTCTAGGCCAGCACCTTAACCACTACACCAAACTGGCTCTCAGCTCTCCAAATTTGATGGAGAAATTTAAAGATTTTGGGACCTTCTTTTTTATCTGTTCAATTGTGTCCAATTCTCGGAGACTGCCTGGACAAGTCCCTGCAGTTTTCTTGGCAAGATTTTCCAAAGTGGTTTGCCATTGCGTCCTTCCTAGGACTGAGAGACAGCAACTGGCCCAAGGTCACCCAGCTGGTTGTGTTCCTAAGGCAGGACTAGGTCTCCCAGTTTCTAACCTGGTGCCTTAACCACTACATCAAACTAGCACTCTTTAGCTGGTTTTAAAATAAACAAACAAAAAACAAAGATGTTGGTTAAAAACATGACTATACAAGATTGAGAGATATTGATGAACAAGACTGCTTTTAAAATTGAGAAAAAGGTTAAATATTTGGGAGTTATATTGTCAAACATGAATTTGATGTTGTTTCAGAATAATTGTGTTAAGGTATGGAATGATGTTAAAAAAGATTTATTGAGGTGGGATAAATTTGAATTACCATTGTTCGGAAGGATCTTGGTGATTAAGATGAATGTTCTACTGAGGATACTATTTTTATTTCAGACAATACCAATATTGACAACAGATGTACCATTTAAGCAATGGCAAAAAGATATTTCTAAGTTTATATGGAAAGGTTAGAAAACCAAAATTAAGTACAAATTGTTACAAGATGCTAAGGAACAAGGAGGGGTTAGGACTTCTTGATTTGAAATTGTATTTTGATGCCTGTTGTTTGTTATGGATGAAAGAGTGGGTGACTTTAAGGAATAAAAAAAATATTAGAGTTAGAAGGTCATGAATTAAGATATGGGAGGTGCAGCTAATTATGAGAAAAGCTAAGGTTAATATGGATTTTAAAAATCATTTTATTAGGTGTGCCATACTGCGAGTTTGGAGTAAATATAAAGCAAGATTGTTTCCCAAAGTTCCTTTATGGTTATCACCCCAAGAAGCTTTTTTCAGAAGAGAGATGAGTGTGAAACCAACATGGTTGACCTATGCTAAGTTATTCACCTTTGTTGAAGGAGAATCTAAGTTAAAAGCAAGAGAAGAATTGGAAATGGCGAGTTATATTTGTCATTGGTTTACTTATGCACAATTGACAGAACAATTTAATTTGGATAAGATTTATAATTTTGTGAATGAAAAAACCCAGTTTGAAGTGCTTCTATGTACTAATGACAAGCATGTTATTGCTAAGATGTATAAACTATTATTGCAAATGAACTTGGAGGATGAATATGTTAAAGACTGGAAGATTAAATGGGCAAAGAATTTTGGATATAATATGCTTTATCAATAGGAGAATATATGGAACAAAAGTTTGAAATTTACATTGAATTAGAATTTGAAAGAAAATTTTGATAAGATGATGTATTGTTGGTATTTAACCTCTGATACGTTGTCGAAGATGTATAAGGGAGTATCACATGTATGTTGGAAATATTCTCAAGGTGAAGGCACTTTTTACCATTTATGGTGGACTTGTAAGAAAGCTAAGAAATACTGGGAACAGATATGTATTTAAATTCAAAAGATTCTTAAGATAAATGTACAACTGAAACCAGAAGTTTTCCTTTTAGGTTTGATGGACAAACAACCCGAGACAAAATTTGGGACTTTGTTTCTATATATAACAGCAGTGAGAGTTTTGTATGTACCAAGGTAGAAGGATTCACAAATTCCTACAGTGGAAGAATGGATGATAAAAATTAATGGAACTGGCAGAGATGGCAAAACTGACTATTTTGATCAAAGAAAATAATTTGTCTAGCTTTGTTTCCACTTGGAAACCACTTTTGGACTTTTTGCTTGTAACTGAAAAAAATGAAGTTTTGATTTTGGGGTTTGGTTATTTGGTTGGTATAGATTATTGGAATAATGTTTATTACAGTTAAAATTAGAGTAAGAGGTTAATGTATCTTGTATTTGTGCTGGAGAAGGTTGGAAGTCACTCTTTTTGCTGTACTTCTATTTATTTCTGTACTTTTTAGTTTGTCTCTTTTTTCTTTAGTCTCTCTTTAGTCTTTTTCTATCTTTTTGTATTTTATCTTTATGTTGAAAATTTAATAAAGTTTCTTTAAAAGAAAAAAAAAGAAATTCTGTACTTCATCTCTTTTTCTTAATTAATTTCCTGTGAGAGAAGCTGCTTTTCCTAACCATGCTCTTGCAACAGCATCCCAGAAGCTGGGAGCAGAGTTAGACATGAATCTGCTTCCATGACAATACAAGCTGCTCTCTGTTTTACCTTAAGCAGAGTGGCATTCAGTGGCTTGGAATGGCATTTCCCATACAGGGATATAGCACCACTTCCACAAGGATGCATCGCTACTGCTGTTTCCAGCAGCAGTATATTCCCCATTAAGACAACACGTAATCAGCTCATCTTACCGGAAAACCTCACTGTCTTACCTAAAATCAATGAGTATTAATTGGATGCCATAAATGATCCAGGATTATTCTTATTTATTGTGATCCTACCCCTGCCTAACTCTTGCCCAGAATTTTCTAGGCAAACCCCACTGCTTCTTTTTTCTCACCAATTTCTTCACTTTAATTTTCCCCAAAATTCTTTTATCCTTTTGTGTTAAGATTGCTTTTTTAAATTAAAAAATTAAAACCAAGCTGTGTTACCTAGCCACATAACAAATAATCCATTTTGTGTCCTGTTTGCAAAATCCTTTTATGAATCAGAGAGACATATGGCCTTTTCATGCCCTATCAAAGACTTCTTGGACCAAAAGAAACAAATCAGGGAAATCTACATATCTTTACTTGGTTAATTCTCTTGTTACAAAGAGAGAGAGAGAAAGAGAGAGAAAGAAGGGGGGTGGGAGGGAGAAACCACAGAAATTTGTAATAGTTACATCTTTGTTTTAAGGAGTAAAATTATCAATGGTGTATCTCTATTAAGCATGTATAACATTTGTATAAAACCCATTGCTTCCCTCAAGATCACATGAGGGGTTTAGCTATTATTTTTGTTATTTATTATTTTTAAATGGTATGCGTATTAGCCAGAAAGAGAAGAGGAGCTGAGGTAAACTAATCCAGAAAATAAAATTTGCAGCCTGAGTCTGAATCTTGGGTTCATAAATTCAAGGTCCCCTAAAATTTTAAGTAAAAACTATTTAATGAACATATGGAGGATTGCATTGAATCTTACTATTTAAACTGGCTGAATACATAATACAGCCTAATATAGTACATGTCTACCTTTCCATGACAAGTATAAATGAGTACAAATCTGTGAAGTCAGCAAGTCTGAAGAATGATTGCTTGAGTTTTAGCATGTATTTGAGGAGAAAAAAACCCAATCACATTTGAATGAGTTTTCAGCAGTTTCTAATTTTGGACATTAGGAACAAATGGTGAATTTAATCTTGCATCCATTCAAATCCAATGGGGATTTCATAAAGTTTGGAACCACAAGTACTGTATGAGATCCTGTTTTCCATTCCTTCACTAAAATAAAAAGCCTCAGACCGAGGAAATCTGCAACATGGGCAGATACAGTATCACACAGGGCCATTCATGGGCTCACTACAGCTTTTACTCAAACAGCTGCTGAGGGCAAGCCATAACAATTCAGTCTACAAAATATGTATCTTGATAAATTTGAAAGATCAGTTTTAAGTAGTTCTTAATCTTGGGCACACAAGGTATGCTCTGTTAACTACTGAACTTTTATGTAATCAATTCCTTGCAAATTCACCATATCATCAAAAAGGCTGATGATCAAAAGTGTTCATCTTAGTACTAGCTACTCCTTGGATAATCAAAGTGATCAACCTGTATTTTTACTAGCAACAGAACTTCTGAATAACATTTGATCGTACCACTGCTGCTTAATTGGGGGATTGATACACTGGCTGATAAAACCATTTTCCCTTATGCTCAAAGCCAAATTCTACTCATAATACTTTCATAATCAGAGAAAGTGTGTGGTTTTTCTCCCTCTATTAATTCAGTTTTTAAAAGGTAAAACTGCAATTTTATTCTGCAAAATAAATCAGCAAAGAGGATTTTATTATCCAATTCCATATGCATATGCCAAAAGGCATGAAGCAGAGTTCATCAGACATACATGACAATGTACGTTAGTCTATAAAACTACCAGAAATCCAAAAAGTGATGGTTAATCTGGGATTATCAAATATTAATAAAACCTGTTTCAGAGATTCAGTGTTAAGATATTTAAAAAAGCACATAGAACTGAAAATAAATTCTACTCTGTAGAAATAAGATCTATTGAAAGTAAGGGCATTTACTGTCAACTAGGTATGTCTAGAACTTACATTTTCTTTTTGAAAAAGCACTACATCATAGAATCATTTAGTAGTTCAATTCAGTTCCTATTGCCAAAAAAAAAAGGATTGCACAAACAAGCTGGCATGGTACAGATGTGAAAATGATATGGCAGATAGCAACACCCTGAAATGCTACAATATTAAAAGGGAACTTTTATGTACCTTTTCATGCTCTATGTAGACTATGGTGGACTATCTGTCAGTGTCCCAGACTCCATTTGAGTAGAATGATGGACAATAGGTTTGTTGATGTGCTGTTCAATGACCTGCATCAATCTTCAGAATAATTTACCGTCTATATCAGACAGATGATTATGGATGAGTTGCTCACTATCTATCAATCAGCTCTTTTCTTCCTGCATATTCCTATATCTATCATTCAAAAAAGGGAGAACTGTCTCTCAAGATGCTTCCATTGCTGTGTCTGTGACATCAAGACGTGCTGTTCAGGTTGTAAGAGAATTATTATTTGCATGATCAAATGAAACGGATAGCCCTGGCTGTCTTCCTCCCTGCCATCCCCTTTTCAGAGAAGAGATATCTCACTGTCTGAGTCTCTCGGTAGCCAATTCTAGCAATAGAAGTCATTTAATATAAATTATTTAATTAATAGAGCAATTACACCACATAAGAAATTAAGCTCTGGGTGAACTCTCATATTTGGTAAGTCTGACCAGGAGGTTTGCAGGCAGATTTATTTTATTATTTATTTTCTATCCTGACTTTATTATTTTTATAAATACCTCAAGGCGGCTAACATACCTAATACTCCTTCCTCCTCCTATCTTCCCCACAACAACAACCTTGTGAGGTGAGCTGGGCTGAGAGAGCGTGACTGGCTCAAGGTCACCCAGCCACTTTCATGCCTAAGGCGGATCTAGAACTCACAGACTCCTGGTTTCTAGCCTGTTGCCTTAATCACTAGATAGATAGTTTATTTGGTCAGTGACCAGCAACTCTTAATCACTATACCAAACTGGCTCCACCAGACCAAACAGATCCTTCTCTGTTACAGGGTTGAGGATGTGGATATATCCAATTCATCCTTCCAGTCTTCCACATCATTCCAAAACAAGTTTCAGCATGTTTTTAGAATGGCTGGGTTTTCTGATTTTATATCTTGCATTTATTATGCTAGATCTTTTTAATACTGAAACTTGTGCTGTAATATCATCTCAGATTTTTTTCAGTGTTAGTTTTTTGAATGATTGTTTAGATTGCACTATTAACTGTGAACAACAGATTTAAGACAACATATTTTTCTCTCTAATAAGCAATATTTCTGCATTGGGAAAATGAAAGGCAAAGGAACATTAAACACACACACATTCACACACACACACACAAATTGATAGGCTGCTGGACTCCCATTTCAAGTGAAACAAAACAAAATGAACCCATAGAATCATGAATGGCCCCATAAACAAGATATAACCAAAGAAAAGGCATCCAACAAGGTTCAACCTTTACTCTGGCCCAGAGCCTGGGAGAAAAGCCAGATCTTTAATAGTTTCCTGAACATTAACAGGGTGGGGGCCATCCAGACCTCTGGAGGGATATCATTTCAGAGGTCAGGCGCTGTGACAGAGAAGGCACACTTCCCTGGTCCTACACATTGACTTAATTGATGGGCCCTGGAGCACACCCGCTCTGCCCAATCACACCAGACAGGCAGAAACAGCTGGGGACAGGTAGTCCCTCAAATAACCAGGTGTTATGCCATGAAGGCTTCTATAGGTAATAACCAGCATCTTGAGATGCAAATGGAAGCCAGCTGATAACCAGTGCAGTTCATGGACCAGTGGGTCACATGGGTATTACAATGCATGCTCAACACTGGGTCAGCTGTAGCTTCTCAGTGGTCTTCAAGGGCAGTCCCATGAAGAGTGCCTTACTGTAATCTATTAATGAGGTAGCTAGGACATGATTCTGAAGGGCCTTCTAGCCCAGAAAAAGCTGGAACCAGTACAATAGGTATACCAGTGTAAAGCCCTCTTGGCCACAGATGCCACCTGCTATGCAAGCAAGAACTGTGAGTCCAAGATGACTCTCTAAGCTGCACGTAAGTCTTGAACGGAGAAGTACAGCCCTATCCAAGGCCAAAGGTGGAAGATTCCCAGAACCAGAGAACAGCATATTTCAAACATAAAGCATCTGACTTGATACTCATGCATATGATCTAGCAGTATGTGTCATGTTCACTGCTCCAATGTTCCTGGCACATCATAACGTTTCGCATGTCATTTGCCTGATACGTGTTTGATCTCCGGAGGGAGGAGGATTCCTTTTCGGGGAGTTGTTATCTCTTGGCTGCTGGGTTGGAATGTGTTTGGGTTATCTCCTGTGTTCAAGGTTGCTTTCCCAGGATATGTGGAAAACGGTGAACAGCACCTGGGAGGGGGGTGGTTGCTATGGCTGGGCAGGGGGAGGGATTACGTTTGGAGCCGAGGGTTTTTAGTTTGTATTTGGCGCGCTTTTCGTTATTCTCAGCTTTCTCTGTATTTGCATACTATTCTTCCAATAAATCAGATATCATTAAGTATCTGCTTGTGAGTCTATCAGGATAGGCAATCATTACAGTATGGGGCAAAATATAAACAACAGGAAATCATTGATTTTTGAACATTTGTAGCTTTTCCAACCCCAAGGAATCATTTATACAAGTATTAAATTGATGGAGCAGCGTGGATGGGATTCACAAATACAATACCTTCAAAATTTCACCATCATGTTATTATGGACTGCACTGTATTCTAGTTACCCCAGAAACATTCCCTACTCCCCTTTACAAGCGAGTAAAATATTTCTGACTTATGGGCTATCAGGCTCCCCTCCCTCTGCTTGCCTGCCATTAAGCACTGCTACACGTTTCAGCCCGCTACATGCATCAGTAAATAGAGAGCAAACCCATGTCAGTTTTGCAGACATTTCTTCATGAGCCAAGCTGTTAGAGCCAAGGACGAACTGCTGATAAGACCGACACCTGGACTCTAAATCACTCTAATGAATTAACAAACTGGGAGAGGGAAGTCAGGAGTGAGAAAGAGCTTGTTTACAAGACAGGGAGGAGGGATGACATCACAGGGAATCATTTAGTTTCAATGCTTTGGTGCCAAAACCTTATTCAGAGCTTTGCAACTTTCCTGTGTTAATCGGATTTTAATAAAGAATTCTTTAAGCTTTCTAATAGACTGTCTAGAGAATTTCTAAGATTAAATTCTTGGTACTGGGATCGTCACATGGGCCTAATCCAGTTTGCCATTTGTTCTTGTCAAATTTATCCCCCTTTCTCAGAATTTTTCACGCACACACACACACACCAAGAGTTCAGTGTCACTGAGTGCTTGAACTTATGTCAGCAGTTGGTATCAATAAGCTTTGTTTATAAAAGAATGTTATAGCCCATTATTTTTGTTAAAGCTAAATACTTTCATGTATTCCTCAGTTGTGAATTACCCAGTTTTTCAGCCTAGCTAACTCATGGAATCACTGTGAAAATAATATTAGGAAATAATTTTGGATACTAATTTTACCTTCCTTGAGGAAAAGCAAAATTAATAAAATTTGCTTTAATAAAAAGCAAAATAACAAATAATAATAATCTTCACCCACTTATACATATAACATATGGAGACTTTTTACTTTGCTAAAATTATGGCTTGTTAGAACAAGTCATAATTTGATAAAACCAGTTACAACTCGATGAAACAGAGAACTATGATCTGTTTAAAAGACAAATCTCAGCTCCTCCTCTTACTGAAGTAAAGTGGGAGAAAGCAAGCTTGCATTTCTGCAGGTTTACTCCTGTAACAATTGTAGCTGTTATGTTTAAACTGACAACAGATTATACAGTTGAAGAATTTCATTAGGTTAGAATACATTCAAAGAAGTGTATTTGCAAAAAGATCTTGTAAATAAATAATGGGTCAGATTATATAGCATTTTCCTGTTAAGCTATTTTCCTACAATCACTTTAACATACAGAAATACATTACTTTATATTGCTTTTTTACTGTTCCTTGTTATGAATTTATATTTTAAAAAAAGTTTTTTTCCCAAAACATATCCCCCCAAAGACAATATTCACTTCACTTCCTTTTTTATATAAAAAATCAGAGAAGTTAACAAGTAATATATTATACTAGTATGCAATATAACTAATTATATAGTTCTGTCTCTTTTTATTGCCTGCCAAACATCTGTGCATGGTCACTATTAATCAGTTTCATCATCTAAATCCCAGATTTTTCATAATTTGTGATATACAACTTTAGGCTTAAGATTTAGAAAATACCTAACTTTAAGAATAGATTAACCCCAATGTCCAAGATCTAGAGCACTGTTCACAGCATCTACAGCATGGTTCTTTGTTGGCAACTTCCAATAAGAATTTTTTTCAGCACTAGGCAGTTCACCAAGTAGAGGTACTACAAATTTCCTAACCTCTGTGTTCTTCCCCATCCTAAATATCCTCCAGAAGTGTGGACTTCAACTCCCAGAACTCCCCAGCCAGCATGGCCATTTCTGAGAATCCGAAACATTTAAATCCACATACTGTATCTGTAAAGTGCTGGGGTTGTAGAAAACCGATCTAGATTAATATAAATAACTAAATTTCTTCAAAGATTCTATATATGTATAATGAAATTAAATCAGTCAATCTCTTCTTAAATCATAATACTCCACTTTTGCTTTTCTTCTGTATTCTGCACTTCATAGCTATATTTCTAAGCACTCAGCCTGCCCTTATTAACTGGATACCTACTAGATGTGTTGGACTACAAGGCCATTCTCTCCTAGTCAAGAGACTCCTAGCTGAACTGACTGGAAAGAATGGAAATCATAGTCCAACACATCAATCAGAGCATCAGTTTGAGAAACGTCAGGAGAAATCAGTTAAATTTACAAAAAAGAAAAAAAAAGAAAATTCAAAAAAATTTCTTTAAAATAATGGCTTGTGGGGAGGGGGTTAATATAAAACCAAGAATAAAAATTAATATACAGAAAATGTTTTCTCAACATCTTGTCATCAGTGCCAAAGGACATATCTTCAAGTTTGTTCTAATTTATATGCCAATTTTCCAAGGCAAACGGTGGCCAAAGTAGCTCAAAACAACAAATAACCGATGATCAAAATATACATCATTTTGAAATAAAATTTGTTGTAAGGCTGTGAATAATCAGCAACTCAAAAAACACAGTATAAAACTAATATTGATTTATATAAACTAGATTTAATACAGAAAACATTCTAATGAAGAACATGGAGACAGGAAATAAAGAAATAAAAGTAAGGTACATCTATGCAACCAGTTCCGGCTTTGTTGTACTTCATGAGGTCATAGCAGCCTGAATTAAATATATTTTAAAGCTGTTCCCACTTGACTTTAACTGAATATACTGCCATTATCTAGTTTTTGGCAATCCAAATTCTTCTTGTAATAATTCACATTATTTAAAAACTTGATGAACTTGATTGGTAAGAAGCTCATCTAAAGTATTAAAACCTCTGTTAGACCATGAATTAAAAAAAGAAAAGATTTACCTGCTACTTTCAAACAGAGATTGTACCAAAGGGTAAAAAAATGATTTATTAAATCTGAGCCATTATATACTTTGCCCTGAGCATCCTTAATAATAGATATGTAATTATTTTGCTGCCATTTCAGTTGAGAAGCCAATAATTTACCAGATCTTTCCCCCTTGCTCATAACTTTGCTTTATATGATATAATGTGCACTCTATGTATATTTTTATATATACTATACATATAAATAATATTTTCTTTATATTCTTTCTATCAAGGGCATAAAGAAACTTAAATTTCAATTTAGCAGACATAAGAGCTTTATGTAATTCTGGTATAGGTTGTCTTTACTCAAGTTATCTTTACTCAGAAATTCCTTGACTTTATTTTCCAAATTTCTTGTTTAAATACTTTAGCTTTATTTTTCCTTCAACATATGCAATCATGTGATCACAAAAAGATGCCTTAAAAAGTATTCTAAACAAACATTAAGTTCTATATTGTCTATTCATTAAAAATAACTTCAAAATCTTGTTTCATCTCTTTTATAAAAAGCAGATTTTTTTAAAATGAGGTCATTAAGTACCATCTTGAAAAACATGGCATGACTGTTTCTTACAATAATTGATAGTCATACTGGAGCATAATCAGATATTGATATAGAACCAGTATTATATTTATTTATCTAATAAACTCAGAAATTAGTTCCTAAAAATAATCAAATCCGTAACAAGTCTCAGGTAGAATTTTTAAAAAAGTATATTCTTGCTGTAAGGATTTAAAAGTTTTCATATAGCAACCGAATTAAATTCAAACATGTAATTTTGTAGCGCTTTCCGTGAGCAGGAGTTGAATTTAGCTGGAACATATTATGATGTAACAAAAGATCTAAAACTGGAATAACATCTCCAGCTACAATTTGATACACAACTAATCTAAAAGGATATTTAAAATGCCTACATAAAACATCTGAATGAATGACTCTACTAGAGTCATAATAATTAAAGAATGAAAATTGTTGAAACATTTAATCACCAATATTAATAAATATTCTTCTGAATCACTTATTTCTTGTTCTACCACCAATTTTGGATTTATAAATTAAAGTTACTAGACAACAACAGATTTCAGGTTCCCACTAATATATACCTGACCAAGGTATCTTCTAGATAAAAGATCTTTCTCATGTGGAATAATATGATCTTCTTGTTAAAAAAAAAAAAAAAAAAAGGAAAATAAGAAAACCTCACATATTTTAAATTGCCTGATTTAGTTACTATTTACCTGTATTCTATTACAGGTAGTCCTCACTTAATTACTGTTCATTTTACAATGATTCAGAGATACAACGGGGCAAAAAAAAAAGTTACTTATGACCCATCCTCACAATTACAACTGTCACACCACCCCCATGGTCATGTGATCACAATTTGGGTGCTAGGCAACCGGCTCTCATTTATGACCATTTGCAGCATCCTGTGGTCACAGGATTGAGATTTGCGACCTTCCCAGCCAGCTCCCAACCTGAAAAATTAACTGGAAACAACTGATTCACTTTACAATTGTCATGATTCACTTTACCACCATGTGACCCACATTATGAACATGGTGACTCACTTTATGGCCACCGCAAAAATGGTTGTAAAATCTGGTCCGGTCATGTGGTGCCTCACTTCACGACCGAATCACTTAGCAACCAAAATTCTGGTCCCTATTGTGGTCATTAAGCAAGGACTCTCTGTAGAAGGGCATATGAATATATTTATCTCCAGGAAGCAACAAAATATGATACAAATGAAAAACTGCACATAGAAAATGCAGTATTTCCATGGGCCAAGAAAACAACACAGAAAAGAATGTTTATTTACCTGAGAGAAACTTTTTAAATAATTAAAAAGAAAAACATGAAAATAACAAGTAGAAAAACACTGAAAACAATGAATAAAAACATTAAAAATAATAAAAGACAAGAAAAAACTAAAGCAAAATATAAAGCAAAACCTAAAAGAGAGACAGACTGAAAATAAAGTATTAAATATATACATTCAACATTAAAAAAAGGTGCTGCTTCTTTCATTCAAATGATCTCAGATCAATATCCTTTTTTGCAGCCTCAAGATTCAAAAACTTCTTCAGAACCAGAATCCTGATGTATAACCCCTTTTGTTTTGCTGCCAAATGAGCCTCTACTTCTGAACTACTTGTGGAGGTAGACTTAAAACAAATATATACTTTTTCCATTAGATACAAAGGCCATGCCTGCCATGAAAATTACAGAATAAGATCCTGCATTGAAGATCTTACGATCTCAAGATGATAGGAGTGGATTTCTGTGCTGAATGTAAACAGAAACACACATGATAAGCAGTTTCAATTTCCAGTTTTTATTTCTGCTACAGTGAAAAGATCTTATGTATAAATTTCTCTGTAAAGACTATTGTAAAGTGATCTTGCTTAACATTGTAAGGAATGTTTAAAAAACCGTAAATTATTTCTGTGAAGTAGACCTGTAAACAGGTCACATCTTGAACATTTTTATTTACTTTCAGTACTGTTTTAACATTGTTTATCAGAGAAGTTGGCTGATTCTTCTTACATGTTAATCGCTAAAAGATTTTACTTTCCCCATTTTCTAAGCTGAGGAATCAAATTGCTGCTTTGTTGCTAGGAAGTTTTTTACTTCATCCACTGCACTTTTTATCTGCATGAATTCAGTCTTTCTAAAAGACTGTAAATCATGAAAAATAACTTTTAAAAAGATAAACATCTCCATATAATATTATTTCTGTGTTATCTTCTCTACTACATTCTCTTGTATAAGTTCAGCTTCTGGCTATTTTCCTGCTGAAAGAAGCTGTTTCCCTTTAGATAAGGAAGAGGGTTCTTGATTTCTCTGTCTCCTTAACTTAGGACCAATAATTTCAACAGTACAAAGCAGTAATGTAAAAGAAGACGAAGAGTTTTCCACTTATCAACTAAGCAATAAAGCAATCAAAAGGTAAGATAGCACCTTAAAATTACATAGGACCAAGACACTGCCACAAGCCATCTTCTTGTGTCCCTAGTTGGGTTACACTTCTGTCATCATTTAATAATCATGCGAAATATATGATGGTTCACTACCAAAAATGACTACTTTCTTCAAACAAGAAATTATCACAAAAAATATTTTTGGTGATAATTTCATTACATATTCATTATATATAACAACCTTTCTCAACCAAAAGCCTCCACTGACTACAAGTCCTAACATTCCTAAGCTGTTTGCCTAAAAACAAAGCAGTATCCTACTCAGTATCTTCTATTAAAAAAAAAACTTCCTTCTCTCATGCTGAAGTTGCCAGGCACTTTGCAGTAAAAACAAACAAACAAAAAAAACATTCTTGGTCCACTGTCCCAAATGCCTTTGCCTACGTGTTTGAATTTTTTGTTTTTTGAATTTGCCCCTTCCCCCAATATAACACTGAAGCATGCTAGGCCAATCTATACAACAGATACCATTTTCCAGACCTGAAAATATCATCTCTACACAATATCCAAATAAATGAATCCCAAAACAGGACATTACTTTAAAAAGATATGCACTTTGCAAAATGTGGCATTTATTCATATAGCAAGAACTTTTTAGCTACGTGCTAGTCATGAAAGAAAATCAAGAAGGCTAAAATCCTCCTTATTTTCCATAATGAATGGAAAGTTTGTTCTGTAAAAAAAATAAAAAATAAAAGAAATTTCTTTCTTCAACCAGGATTTCTTCTTCATGAAAGAAATGCATGCCTTATATCTTACACTGTTCCACTTACATGGAGACAGAGTTGTTTGTACTACTCTTACAAAACAGTTTATTTCTCAACTGCCTTTTAGGATCCAGAATTCATCACGTGTTAAAGGAACAGCTGTAATATCCATTAGAATCTTTAGGTCGTTGTTGTCATGTATGAGAAGAGTAATGGACAATTTCAGGACTAGGTCAGAATAATTAAGCAGGACTGAAGGACAGATATCACATTAATGTGTCTTGGACTCTAATGCACTTCTGTCAGTTGCCAATAGGAAAATAAAAGGCAAATTGTTTTAATGCTACTCTTTACATTTATGTATTAAAAACATCATTGGTATGCTATACTGAGATACTAGGTCACAACATCTAAAATAGGCTGCCTGTAACCCTAATTAAAAGATTATTCCTTCCAAAACCACCTGCTCAAATATAGGCAACTACAAATAAAAATCCAGACCCACCCAACCTTTTCCAAAATTCTGGTTTTTCAAAGAATATTTGCTAAACTGCAAACTACAGTTTAGCCAAGTGCCATTATAACTGACACATGAAGCAGGCAGCATAATATGAGAGAGGGAGGGAGAGAGGGAGGGAGGGAGAATTATTTTATATAAATCAATTACAACGCCCTAGGAAATATTAAGCCGCAAATGCATGCCTGAATAAAAATGCCAACATTATAGTGAGACTTTTTAAATTGTTCTAAAAGGATGAGGGTGGGGGCAACACACACATACACACACATCACAGAAATTCACTGCATAGCATGATACTGTAAAGCTCTGTGGTAATAGGTTGAAAGAAACCTACAGGTCTGAGCTCTGATTTTCATACCGCAACTGTGTAATATTTTGCAAAGTAAAATTGACTGAGATGGAAACTATTTTGCATGGTAGAGTAGCGATGGCTAACAAATGAGGGGTTTTGGGGCTGAATGTTAGTCCTCTGCCTCATCTGCCACCCCTAATGACAGCAGCCACCTGCTGTTTTATTGTCACAGCTGGAGCCAGTTCACTCTCCTTGGTGCTGAATTCTGCCCATGAGCGCCAAGCTCTCTCCTCGCCTCATTACTTTGATGAACTTTTTATGGTCAGCACCCATGAAGACCTCATCCTGGACTATGCAACCTAGAGCAGCTTCAGGGAGTGCTTCTAGCTAACACAAGATGATAACATAGTGCCATGGTGGCTTACTGTCGGTTACTTGACTAGAAGTAAGTGTGCAGTGTTCTTGACTCTCTATGGCCCCCAACAGGTAAAATATTATCAAATTCTCTTATGAATAAAGTCTGCCCCATATTCTTATCAATGATAAAGTCATTTAGATAAAAGAAAGCTTTCAGATGGTAATTGTTACTATAAGCAAAAACAAAATACATCCTCTTTGCAAAATGAACTGTTTCATACCATCTGTTTAATGCCAGAATCTGCTTTCCCTTTAAAAACTATCCCCCAATTTTAAATATACGTGTACAGACGTATGTAGCTCAAAATTCACAATAATGTATTTTACATTTTTCAATGTCACCAATTTATTTTAGGAATAATTCTACCTACTAATACAAATTTAGCACTGTTTCAGTTGGCAAAAATGATTTGGAAGAGTTGCATATTTATAAGACAATAGCTATTTACTGTGCTGTAATGATTAAACAAAAGCTGTTGTGCAAATTATTGGCAATAGTGTACTAATCACTGAAAAACTTGCATAAATATTAATTGAAAATTTATCCTAGCAAACAATTCAAAACTGGGGTTTATAATAGTTCATCACTGGTGTTTTCAGTATGCGTCATGAACACTACAACTTCTGAAGCATTCGTGAGCAGATCTGGAGTTTGATCTCTGAAGCTTAATTCACAGTTTCTTTGGCTAAAACAATATTTTAGGTGTCAATGCAGCTGTACATTTGCCTGTATTTACATATTACCACTAAGATTAATATATAAGCTATTAATAATTTCATTAGCATTCTGAAACAATCAAACAACATTTTGATTTTTTGATTGCCTCTAGGCAATTATACGTCTAAAAACAGCATTTTCTGTATTTATTGTAGAGCAATCCCATCCTGGCAAATTCATGCAATGTTGCAAGTAATTAAATTTCATTTGAAAATTCACTTTTAACATGCAGCTGTTTTTTGCATATTGTTAGTGTAACCAACACTTTCCTTTTTAATTTGAGTACTTCCTGCTAAGTTCAGTGTGTTACAGTTTGAAAAGGTATTATACGTGATGCTTACAATTTACAAAAGTTTATGAATGCTTACAAAATAAAGAAGCTGCCTTTACTCCAGATGGTCGAAAATGTTTGATTCCCACACATTTCTAGCCACCAAAATCATGTGGCTAAATTGGCATCCAAAACCAGGCCTACTTTTTCAGACAGAACTCCCTTGTCTCCTATATCTCTGCAACATTATAATTCTGGAAAAGGTTTGCAGCCACTCCCTTCACTCCAAAACAGCAAACATTAAATAGCTAACAGCGTTGTTCCATCTTGCAAACTTGGAGGAAAGAGACAAAAATAATAGGGGAGGTAGGTAAGGTGTTGTTGTTGTTTATTCATTTAGTCGCTTCCGACTCTTCGTGACTTCATGGACCAGCCCACGCCAGAGCTTCCTGTTGGTCATCAACACCGCCAGCTCCCCCAGGGACGAGTCCGTCACCTCTAGAATATCATCCATCCACCTTGCCCTTGGTCGGCCCCTCTTCCTTTTGCCTTCCACTCTCCCTAGCATCAGCATCTTCTCCAGGGTGTCCTGTGTTTTCATTATGTGGCCAAAGTATTTCAGTTTTGCCTTTAATATCATTCCCTCAAGTGAGCAGTCTGGCTTTATTTCCTGGAGGATGGACTGGTTTGATCTTCTTGCAGTCCAAGGCACTCTCAGGATTTTCCTCCAACACCACAGTTCAAAAGCATCGATCTTCCTTCGCTCAGCCTTCCTTATGGTCCAGCTCTCGCAGCCATATGTTACTACAGGGAACACCATTGCTTTAACTATGCGGGCCTTTGTTGTCAGTGTGATGTCTCTGCTCTTAACTATTTTATCAAGATTTGTCATTGCTCCTCTCCCAAGGATAAGTGCCTTCTGATTTCCTGACTACAGTCAGCATCTGCAGTAATCTTCACACCTAGAAATACAAAGTCTTTCACTGCTTCTACATTTTCTCCCTCTATTTGCCAGTTATCAATCAAGCTGGTTGCCATAATCTTGGTTTTTTTGAGGTTTAGCTGCAAGCCAGCTTTTCCACTTTCTTCTTTCACCTTCATCATAAGGCTCCTCAGTTCCTCTTCGCTTTCAGCCATCAAAGTGGTATCATCTGCATATCTGAGATTGTTAATGTTTTTTCCAACGATTTTAACTCCAGCCTTGGATTCCTCAAGCCCAGCATGTCGCATGATGTGTTCTGCATACAAGTTGAATAGGTAGGGTGAGAGGATACAGCCCTGCCATACTCCTTTCCCGATCTTAAACCAGTCCGTTGTTCCGTGGTCTGTTCTTACTGTTGCTACTTGGTCGTTATACAGATTCTTCAGGAGGCAGACAAGATGACTTGGTATCCCCATACCACTAAGAACTTGCCACAATTTGTTATGGTCCACACAGTCAAAGGCTTTAGAATAGTCAATAAAACAGAAATAGATGTTTTTCTGAAACGTCCTGGCTTTTTTCATTATCCAGCGGATATTGGCAATTTGGTCCCTAGTTCCTCTGCCTTTTCTAAACCCAGCTTGTACATCTGGCAATTCTCGCTCCATGAATTGCTGAAGTCTACCTTGCAGGATCTTCAGCATTACCTTACTGGCATGTGAAATGAGTGCCACTGTTCGATAGTTTGAACGTTCTTTAGTGTTTCCCTTTTTTGGTATGGGGATATAAGTTGATTTTTTCCAGTCTGATGGCCATTCTTGTGTTTTCCAAATTTGCTGGCATATAGCATGCATTACCTTGACAGCATCATCTCGCAAGATTTTGAACAGTTCAGATGGGATGCCGTCGTCTCCTGCTGCCTTGTTATTAGCAATGCTTCTTAACGCCCATTAAACCTCACTCTTCAGGATGTCTGTCTCTAGCTCACTGACCACACCGTCAAAGCTATCCCTGATATTATTATCCTTCTTATACAGATCTTTCGTATATTCTTGCCACCTTTTCTTGATCTCTTCTTCTTCTGTTAGGTCCTTGCCATCTTTGTTTTTGATCATGCCCATTTTTGCCTGGAATTTACCTCCGATGTTTCTAATTTTCTGGAAGAGGTCTCTTGTCCTTCCTATTCTATGGTCTTCTTCCGCTTCCACTCATTGCTTGTTTAAAAATAATTCCTTATCTCTTCTGGCTAACCTCTGGAATTTTGCATTTAATTGGGCATAAGGTAGAGACTACTTAAGTCAGTTCCTACAAATATACCAGGCAAATGATACTCCAAATAGAAATCAATCTACAGCAGAAGTACAATATCATATTCAAAGGGTCTGGGGTAATTGCATGGTCCTGGTGCTGGTGAGAACTGAGATATCCAAGTATGCAAAGCTAAGATGAGAAACCTATTGCGTGTGCCTTGACATCCCAGGCTGCTGAGTCCCTCCCAGCACCAGGGTGCAGCAGCAAACTCATGGGATCGCCATGGGATATTTTGCTTGCTTTTTTTATTTTGGTCATAGGTATCTATCAGACACCATGCAGAGTACTAGCCTATTACTGTTGGGTTTCCCTCAAAAATTTAAAATATCCAACAGCATCCCTGCAAGTTTGCTTTTCTGTTAAGCCAGCAGTTCCCAAACTGTGCGCTGTGGCACCCCAATGCACATTTTGGGAACTGCAGAGTTCTGTGAAAGAATTACCAAGATACCAAGGGCACCGTGAACTGAGAAAGTCTGGGAACCTCTGCAGTTAGAGTTTTATGTATTTCTTTGCAGTCATCTAGATTTTTGCAGACCACTTATGTATGCAAGATGATCCTGCAGACCTTGCATCTATTCTGTATATCTATCTACACTGTAGATTATATTTTTTTTCTTGAGACATTTTTTACAATTAACTAAATACAAAAAACGAAGAAAAAAGAAAACACAAAATTATAAAATAAAGGGAAAAAGCTGGAAAAACAAAAGCTGGAAAAACAAAAACTAAAGTGTAGAAGACATTTTCTTTGTCCGGAACTGAAAATATTAAATTTCAAAGTTGAGTTAAGGCATGTAATTGCTTACGGAATAATATACTCAAATAAAACACTAATTTCACTACATCTCCAACAACATAAATGTAATGGGGTAAATTCTAAAATATTATTTCTTGTTGAAAAGGATGCAATTTAAAAATCTATTGAAATTTTTGGGGTTTTGTTTAACATCTCTTCTTTTACACTGTAGGTAATCTTGAAGGATTGTAGGTCTATAGGTACCTGAAGAAGAACTCCCTCACATCATTAAACATTTCAATTCACTAAAGCCAACCACCATATTTAGAACTTATAATTTGGGCATAAAATTACCGAGATACCTGCCTTCTCTGCAGTAGCTCCCACCCTTCGGAACATTCTTCCCCCGGAGGTGAGACAGGCCCCCTTGCTCCTGGACTTCTGTAAAAAACTAAAAACCTGGTTTTGCCAGCAGGTCTGGAATGGGAAGGGGAATAGCCACTTCTGGGGATGGCTAGCACCATACAATGATTTTGAAAGGGCCCATTATACTCACGGACTGACAGAGAACTCTCAGCCATCTAGAATCTATCTCATTTTTACTCCTATTGTATTTATGTTATTTATACTTGTTTGAATTTTAACTCTGTTTTTATTGTAAACCGCCCAGAGTCCCTCCTTTGGGGGGGGGGGAGATGTGTGGTGATAAATTGTGATAAATAAATAAGAATAAATAAAATAAAAGCTGTCATATAGATGAAGCTCACATTCTAGTTTTTTCAAGATTGTCAGGTGATGCCTATATCTACATGCTTCCAGTAAAATTAAATACATCAGTAAATCTACCGGTAATTCTTAGTTTAATGATAGTATAGATTACAAACACGCATATGATGCTGGAATTACCTATTATTTAAACAGTTAGTTGGTAAATTAACTGCCTTAGTCAAACTACTTCACTAGCAAAAACTGAATTTTACAATTGGAATTAGATTTTTTTTTAAGTTGGTAGAGCTTTATATTTCAAAAGACCTTTGGAGAACTATACTACCACATTCAAGAAGAAATAATCAACTTATAACCATATTATGAACCTCTTAGTCATTAAATATTGTTGAAAAACTAACTCTTCGATTCTGTAAAAGGTATGTATGCATGTTCTTAATGATCCTCAAATATGATCTACTTTCCGACCATGTAAACACTTGGGAACTAGATATATGAATTATACACGATGACAGTTTACCGTGAGTACCCTTCCTGTACATTAATAAACTGATGTGAGAAGTTCTTTTTCAGAGTAAAAATAATACAATTACAACCAGACTTACATTGGTCATGTTTCTAACTAAGGATACTGGTGCCAAAAGTATGAGAACTCAACTATCCATGTTAAATTATCATCATATATCTCCTATCTCTTTGAATACATTGACCTAATCCCCCCATCCCACCCACCCCCAAAAAACATGAATGAGATTTCAGCTGGGAGTGACTAATCAGCAAAGGAATCTTGGAATCTGTCCCCAGGGCCATCTCCCCAGTGCCAATGGTACTGAGAAAGGTGTCAAGCAAGGCTGCATATTGGCCCCACTCTGTTCAGTTTCTATAGCAACGCCATGGTGGACCATCTCCACAACATTAACTTTCACTCCCCAAAACATGCTGGAAGACACATCTCTGTTCTACCCTACTGTATGCAGATGATGCAGCAATACTTTCAAGAACACCTACTGGCCTTAAAAAAGCACTGAGAGCACTAACACAGTACTGCAAAGAAGACCAGCTAGGCCTCAATTATCAGAAAACTAAAACGATGGCATTTGCCAAAAGGCCCAAGAGCCACTCTTGGAGCATAGATGGCCACAAGACTGAGCAGATCTCCCGTTTCAAATACCTGGGGGTAGTCCTTCATTCTGCTAGCAGTAGGAAAGTCCACAGGGACTATGTTGCTGAAAATGCACAGAGGAGCTCATCTGCTATCCTTAAATTCCTTAAGACAAGAGGTGGCCACTATATACCTGCAGGACTCAAAATATTCGAAGCCAAGCCAATAGCACAACTTCTTTATGGTGCCCAGCTGGGCCCCTTCTCCAATTTTGCACCATGAGAACTTGTACAATCCAAATTTCTAAGATCAGCCCTTCAAAGAAGAGATTTTAGTTGCCACATGGAAACAAGTAGTGGCAACTAAAATCTCATCTTTGGGCTTCTCTCCAGGTCTTCTATTTAGCATAGGATATGATCAGGCCAAAAAACTCATTAAGCAGCATGTAGCAGACACCAAGCGCCAAATGGATCTAGCCAGGACCCCAATCTTTATTGCCAGTGAATCCAACAGATACTGTGCCTCCCCTATGGCATACTTAATTAAATTCAAAGTACCTAACCACTGGAGGGCCTTTACTCTGGTACAATGTCATGTCCTTCCCTCATTTGTCCTAGAAGGCTGATACAGGAAGATTCCCTCCCTGGAGAGACAATGCCCCTGTGACTCTGGGCACACAGAAACAGTAGAGCATGTGCTTCTCGATGCCTCTATTACAGAGACATTTCTACTAGCCTCATCTCACCATTACTGCATAAATACCCAGGGCGCACAGGATAATTCAATACCTCCCTGCTGCTTTCAGATACCAACCCTGCTACAACATACAATGTTGCCAGGTTCTGTGCAGCATTGCTTAAAATTCATCGGTTCACCTGTGCCATGAACTAGTCTTAATGAGTATCTAGTTTGCCATACTAGAGTGTTCTGTAATTTGATAGATATAGTCTTCCACACAGTAACCTTGATGCTCCCCTACACCCATCTAATGCTCCTACCCCTTTTAGATTCTTTGACTCATACACACATACACACACACACACACACACACACTTTCTGTTTTAATATATTTTTATATCTTCTAGCTTTTCATAATTTTTATTTTTAGACTCTGATGTATCTTCTATGCTTTTTAATTGACTGTACCCCACCCTCCTTATACTGGTCTATGACCCTAATAAAGATTTGATTTGATTTGGAATCTCTGGATAGCAGAATAAAAATGTCAGTCAATGTGCAACTGCAGGACCAGAGACAAATTCCAACAATACAGTAATATCATCATATAAGCTGTTTTGGTCACTATACCTCAAAAAGGACATTGTAGGGCTAGAAAAGGTAGATAAAATGACAGCTGAAATTATTAGGGGGTAAAGCAGTTCTCATGTGATGAAAAATTACAGCTTGTAGGATATTTTCCTTGAAGCAAAGAAGGGGAAGGGGATAAATAAAATAATAAAATAAAATAAAATAAAATAAAATAAAATAAAATAAAATAAAATAAAATAAAATAAAATAAAATAAAATAAAATAATGCATGGTATGAACAATTTAGATAAAGAGATTTTTTAAAAAATCTCTCACGCTGTTAGAACTTTGGCTTATTCAGAAAAACAAGTAGAAAGATTTAGAACCAATAAAAGAAGATGTAATTATGGCGGGCAATCTAAATGTTTTGAAAAGGAAATTGGACAAATTCATGGAGGTATCTATTCCAACTACTCCTGATGCTTTCTTCTCCAGAACCAGATCAGCTGCTAGAAAACATCAGTCTTGGAGGGCTACCACCTTCCTGTCCATGTCTGTGAGTTTTCTGAATGCATCTAACTGGCCACTGTGCAATATGGATTGTTGCTTGATTTTACAAAAGAATACAACCCAGAGAGAGGAAGTGAGTGAGACAGATAAAATAAAAAGTCAAAGAGGAAGAAAATAGTTAACAGTTGTTGTGGTTTTGTTTTGGTGGATGTGTGTGTGTGTGTGTGCGTGTGCGGGCATGCACACGTGCCTTCAAGACAGTATTGACTCCTGGACAAGTCCCTGCGGTTTTCTTGGCAAGATTTTTCAGAAGTGGTTTGCCATTGCCTGCTTCTCCCTAGAGCTGAGAAAGAGTAACTGGCCCAAGGTCACTCAGCTGGGTTTGTGTCCAAGGCAGATACAACTCAGGGTCTCCCAGTTTCTAGCCTGATGCCTTAACAACTACACCACACTGGCTCATTGTGTGTATTTAGGTTTATTTTTCTGGGATGGATTCATGCAATGGTGGGATTTACTTCTCGCTGAATTGATATAATCTCTATTACTTTCAGGAGATACACCACATGTAACATACAATGTTTTCTATTACAAATAAAACTGAAGTACTGAAATTCTTGGAAAGTGATAAAGGTTTAATTTATATGCTCCAATTTGCTATATATCTTTCAACGTATGATACTAGGCACCCTATAATAATAGACCTATCATTATAAATGCTTCTAGGGTTTGGCTTACAAACACAAATTGTGAAGAGAGTTACTGTTATTGATGTATCAAAGCTTCCATAATTTTAGTGCTATTCTACAACTTCGCATAGTTTACAGGATATTAAAAAATGACAGAAACAAATCTATAGATAAATAAATTAACTATAATAGGATTACTTCACTACTTTTCCAAGTATTCATCTCATGGATATTTTCCATATATCTGTGTGTTTGTGTGTGTGTGTGTATACACACACACAAACACACACACAAACACACAAACACACCATTTGGTATATGAATAAACAAAAAAAAACAATATTGGTACATTGTATACCACACTGAGACTCCCACAGTATTCAGTCAAATCAGGAGAAGTGTAAAATTTGTTTCACAACATTTCAAATGCAGGAGTTATTGCCACTATAGCTACCTGCATGAATACCAATTAGAAAACTTCACAGATCTTAAAAATACTGACAACTCATTAGGAATTTGCTACCACCCATGCTAAAAATGCATATTATATTTCAAGGAATGTGTTTAAATAGGCTTGTTAGAATTTACAGCTTTTATTAATTTGCACGTAAACGTAATGCTCAGGAAAATAAGAGATGAATATAACTGTCTTTAGTAAGTTGTAGTGCAGCTGAAATACTTTCCAAGCTTCATAATATAATTCTTCCAGAACTTCAAAAGCCAAATTAAGAAAAATAATTCCATCAAATTATACATAGATTTAGCATACTGAAGTAAGGATTCAAGTAGATTTAAAGCAAATAATGTAATGACAAAACAGAAGGAAAAACTCCATTGTTTTACTTTATATATAAATCTCCCAATATCCAATTATCAGAGAGAATAATAAAAGGCAGCCAGAGCCAGCTTTAAATGACCTTCGTTATGGATTATAATTCCCCACCTCAGCGATTAAATAAAAAATAGGTCAAATCAGGCACACTGAGATTTCTGTGAATAAAATGTGTCCAGCACACCCAACCTGTCAAATTAAACTAGTATTTTAATCCTCCGAAACCATGCTCAGAAGTGTTTTTAGACAGTGAAATACCAATGGGTTCCAGCATTCTCCTCCTAGAACTTCGTTCTATTGCTAAGAAAATGAAGAGTTGTGCTTGTCAGATTGTGTAGTCAGATATTTCTTGGGCTCAGGTATTTCATATTTTGCGAGAATACCGTTTCACTGAATTGCTTAATTTAAGTCATTAATGGATTCCCTTACTGTACACTCAAGGATGGATGGATGGATGGATGGATGACAGACATTCATTTTTTAATCAAATAAGCCCTGATTTTCTAAGACTATGCTAAAGAAAACAAGAAATGAATCTGGATATAATAGAAGATGGTACAAACGTCCAACCAGCAGGCAACATGAAAGATAACAGAACTCACTCCTCGCACACATATACAACTACTTAAAGTTCTGTCTTCTGCAAGTTCTTCATATGACTGCTATAAATGATCTCTGCACCAATGTTAATGTGTCCACCCAGTTTTTCATGCACTTTCACCACAAAAAAAATATTTTAGATACAATGAGCAAGAATCCTACAATGTTAAATATCTGAAAGGCATACCAGCTTCAAATAATTTCTGACGTTCATATGGGTATACATCTGGAATTCTATTTCCATCTTTTGCCTACTAGATATATTGTCAATGTATTTTCACTCACTTAATAACAAAATATTTGACAAAACCAAACATTTTCACTGTTCTCACACACTTTTATTTTTGTTCTTATACATTCCACAACAACTATCACTAAGGTTCCGTCCTATCACTCACAATCAGACAGTGTAAAACTATTAAAATAAGTGATTTTGACATCATTTCGGTAAGGTTACCATATTTCCTTCTTCATACTGGATGTTCCTTTTTAAGAAAGAAACTAGACTAGATGGTTTCAAACTGGTGTTCTTCATATTAGGTCTCTCAATGCAAGAATTGCACTGCTCTGAATATTACTCCTGTACTTGTTTTATTTATACAGCAAACATAAGGACGGTAGGATTGGAAGAAATGACAGTTGGAACCAAACTGGTGGGCAAAACAGTCACCATCTGATATATGCAAACACCAGTTCGTTAGCTGGAAGTAAAAAAAAAAATTAGAATCCATTTAGGAAACTTGCAAGGATAGACTTGATGATAGTCACTTTTTATTGCTGCTTTCTGGCAAACAATATTTTATATACATTACTCATGTCTCTTCTTACCTGCTATTCCAAGATCTCCAACTGCTGTAGCCTTTCCTTGTAAAGAGAGCTGTTCTCCTAATTATTTGGGTGACCCCTTGTCATACCTTTCTAGTTATTTAATATTCTTCTGAAGATGTAGTGACCACAACTACAGCTTATAATCCATGTGGTTTCTTTGTGGCAACATATATACATTTCCACTTGTTTATAGCCCAACACCTATACACCAATTAGGTCAGAATAGGATCTGGTATATGTCATTATCTGGTATTTTGCAGGAATTCCAGTGCACTTAATTTGTGCATGAATGTGTTTCTAAGGAAAATATGAAAGACAAGAGACACAGAGAATATTCCCACTCCTTTTCCTTTGATATATTCCATATATCAGCAGGTAAACAGAATTCACATGAAATCCGATACATCTATTACCATTACACAGCTTTTAAATTTATACAGATAGATTATCTGCATACATTGCAATTTGTTAAGTCTTAAATCATCTTCAGTATCTGAAACATAAAATGTAAAAAGGTGGGCAGAATTGTATCAAGGCAATAGAATGCAAAAAAGGGGGGGGTTCCCAAAAAAATCTCAAATGCTTTTTTACAACTACATCCAATATTTTGTTAAAAGGAAGCTTGACATACTTTCTTTGTACTATTTTCCCTTTACCATTCATCAAGTTACAGATACTGACATTAAAATATCACGTATTGAGCTGTGCATGGCTGAGACAGTAAGATGTAATCATAATTCTTCTTTGTAATCCATCAATTATATCTGCTGGCATTTACAGTGATAGCTGTCAAACTGCCTTATACATCTGGCATAAGCTAATGCTGATGATACTGTGAGGCATGGAGTAAAGTATGTACCATTTCTGAGACTCAATTCTGATTTACCAAAGTCAGCAGTCAAGTACCCACTGACTTAACACAAAGTCCTGTGGGAAGGTTATCCACATGAGAAAATCAGAATGGAGCAAGGTAAGATTAAGAATTTGCTCATATATAAGCAGTATTTCTTAATAAAAAAAAACTATACAATTTCAGTAAGGATCACAATATCAGAAAAGATGAATGCCTGGCATGACTTAAACCCAGTGTGTTTTCCATCTTCTCATTTTGCCCATTTCTTTGAGATAACCCTATGTATCCACCATATTTAGAACTCACAACATCCTTTTTCAAAAGGTAATCATCATGATACTGAATAAGCAAAGCTTTCATCTAGAATTGTGTATGCACAGTTGTAGCAGAACGATTTTGTATCCTGTTCCTACATATTTGCACTGATTTATCAATTGCTTTCCCTTAACTCCCATGGAATTAATAAGCTTTTAACCAACTAATTATTTTTTCTACATCACATTCTCAGCCTGGATATTCCCTTTAAGTAATTTGAAGGGTATGGGTCAAGTTGGGAGAAGCAGAAAACTGGTCATTGTATTATTATCTGGTAAGCACTAGATTTTGGAAGTCTTTAAGCTTGTCAAATCCTCTCATCATAGACAGGTTAAGAATGTTCTCAACAGTTCTCACTGTCATCACAAGGACTGATCTACAGTATGTCAGGCAAATAAGTTTCAGGACTTCTCCATCAGAATATATCAAAAAGTTGTGAGATCTTTAGAACCTCGTGGGCTTCTAATCCCAGCTTTCAGATGAGTTCCAAAACTGTCTTCCCACTCCCACACCATAAAAGTCAACTCCTCATATGGATCAAAACCCATTTCAAATTAAGACAAGATTATTCATGTTACTTCATGGATAAATTTAATTTTTGGACATAGCAATAAATATTCCTCATTTATATGGTTGGTTTGTTTAGGTATGAATTTATATAGTGTTATATGCTACTTTTCAGGACAACATGAAGTCTTAAAGTACCAATTAAAACACCAAAACCAGCACTAGTTAAAACAATATATACTGTACTCCAATTCACACCATACTTAATAAAAAGCACATTGAAATGAAAAAGTACTTACACTCCATTGAAAAGCTAGTAAAGATGGATAATATCATTTGAGCTTAGAGAATTGTATTCTCTTTCTTCTCCATCCCCTCATTATTGAACACAATCATCTTTGACCCTTGTTAAGCATTTACCATTAACAGTAGTCATGCTTTATTTCTATGCTCCTCTGAAATTGGGCACTCTTGGATCTCCCAGTTCAATGATCAGATCCATCTTTGCCTGGCTTTAACGATGTAGCTGTATAGCTTATTTCGCCTCTAACCATTCATAGCCCCTTAGCCCAGGACTTTTTTAATCAATTTGGCACTCACAATAAAAGCAGTCTGTAGCTAGAACTAGATGTACAAAAGCAGCATACAATCCTATAACAAGGATTACAAATTGTTAAATGTCTTCCAGTCATGACTTCATATCAAAAATAATGCCTCTGGAGAAATCCCATTAAAAATTATTGTATTACACTGCAAAATACATGCAGGAAAGAATTGGGGTGAAAAAACTACATGTTTCACTTGCAAATAAGCTTATACTTGTATAGCATCTTTCAAATATCATAAACTTCCAAAAAAGAACATTTAAAGTGGAGTACAGGTAGTCCTTCTTTAGTGACTGCCTCATTTAGCGACTGGTCGCAGTTATAATGGTGATGAAAAAGTAAGTTTGCAACCAATCCTCACATTTATGACCTTCTCAGGTCTGTAAAGCAAAGGAAAGCTGAAGTAAATTCATAAGCACAGTCGTGGTTTCACTTAGTGACCATTTCACTTAACGATTGAGTTACTGGTCCCACTTGTGGTCGCTAAACTAGGACTACCTGTATTTGGATTAGAGAGATTACAGATTCAAATGCCCAGTAAACCATGAAATTACTGGACATTATGGGGTCAAACATTAGATACAAAGTAAGCAAACAAATAAAATATAAACTCTGTATCTTTGGTCATTCAAATATAACTTTTCAAAATAGAATTCTGGCCTGCTTTGTCTCTATGAGCTGGTTGCAGCCATTGCTGGAATAGGTTCGCCTGGCCACAGCAGTCCATGCAGAGATAAATTCCCATTTGCATTATTGAGGTTTGCTCTATGGGTCAAACTTGAGAATGGCATGGAAGCTCTCTGCTAAAGGATATGCATTTGGGCTGCTATCAGAAGCATCAATAAGAAACCTACTAACGTTAGTTTTAAAAGAGCTACTGTTGCTAACAATATACTTCCAGTCCAATTCAAGGTATTTGTGATGGCTTTTGGAGGAGGAAAACTCAGTAACTGAGGAAGTGTCATTGCATGCATATAACTACTCCACAATCAAGGATGCTCCCCTTTATATCCTATTGACAGAAGTGGAAGATCCTGTAGAGATGCAAAAAACAGGTTTCTCAGCTTTGGTGCCCCACTTATGGAATACTCTCCCTCCAGAAAGTCAAGCTAAATGTTCACACTGGTTTCATTCCAGCGACAAGACTTAGTGTTCACCCAAGGCTTTGGATCTTAGTGACAGTAACTCAGCTTAATTCACTTCCAGCTTATACTGGACTGTGTTCCTTTGACAGTACTATAATGTTACCGTGTATTTTGTATTTATTCTGCTTATATGTTTATTATTTCTAGTCCTGGTACCTGCTGTTAAGATCTACCAGGTTATAAACATTTTAATAAATAATAAATATAGAAGAATGAGCTCTTGCATTTTCTACATGGTCTACTATCATTAAGCAATACTTTGGAATCAGTAGCATGTGTTTTTCTTCAGGCTTAGCACACACAGTATGAATTTCAGAAAGGTCAAACTAACAATAAAATGTATGCAGCAAAAATCACTAACCTGAAGGGTTCTCCATAAACAAATATATAATCACCTATGGCAGTGACCAGCAACAAATTCATATTTCATCTTTACAGGTAACAAATACTTATGATTAGCCAATACATATGTATATATGGGTACGTAATTATATATTGATTAGTTTAGCTTTTAGCATAACATATGAAGGTATTGAATTTCTCCAGAGTAAGAGATAATATTTTTAAAAAATTATACCAATAGGCCATCAGCATTATGAGTAAATTTATTTTCCCCAGCTGTGCTAAAGATATGCAAAATTTTCATATTCTTTTCAGAGTCGCCTAGCAAATGATTAACACCACCTCTGCTCATTATCTTGCTTAACAAAACTTCTCTAAAAACAAATAAATCAAAAAGGTCTCCAACGTTCCTGAATAAATAAATTACAGACCTGTTTCATGGCAGCAATGATATTTTAAAAAGCATGTGCAAGCTCATTGTACAATTTTATTACAAAACTGCAATTTATAACAAAATTGCCTGCTTCTTCATTTTCTCCCTTTACACATTTTAATACCTGGAACAGTTATGGAACCTCTAAAAAGCAACCTATCAAAAGATGTTAACTCTCTGTCCCAGTAAGTTGCAGTTATTGCTAATTAGGAGCTACTTTGCACCATAAAAATGGCTCTCTGTGCCAGTGCTTTTCTCCTTCCTGTTGCTATATTAAAGTTCAAATAGAAATAAGCAGGTTGCAAAGAGTCAGTAAAGACAAGCTGTAGACTGAACAGAGAAATATTTTTGCAACAATTAACAAGGAAAACAAATATATTGTATATTTCCTAAGTTAGATAGCTTGACAAAAAGACCAACATTCTGATTAACGTAACAGACTATAACTGGGGATTCAAGTACATCTGGGGATTCGGCCACTGAAGCTCACTGAATCACCTTGGACCAGTCACTCTCTCTTAGCCCAACCTACCTCACAGTGATGTGGTTGCAGGGGAAAGTTAGAAATGGTGTAGTGATTAAGGTGCTAGGCTAGAAACCAGGAGACTGTGAGTTCTAGGCCTCCCTCAGGCATGAAAGGTGGCTGGGTGACTTTGGGCCAGTCACCCTCTCTTAGCCCAATGTTTTAGGTATGTTGGCTGCCTTGAGTTATATATAAAAAAGGTGGGGAAGGAGGAGAAGGAAGAGGAAATGTTGGGTCTTAAACAGAACTTACTTCAATTTCAATACAACAATAACTGTAAGGGAGGAAAATGTGAGTAGGTAAGTATGGTTGTATTAAGCTAAATGTACAGAATTGCATCTGTCTCAGCAGATTTTTCTCAATCAGTAGAAAAACTGTGGCATATTCTACAGCTAATATTTTGCACAAGTGAATTCTGTTGATCACAGAAAAGTTAAGCAAGGCTTTCATTTTTCCCAATCTACCATTAGATGCACAACAATGTCAGGCAAATTTTAGCTAGTGTTATCAGCTACAACCCTACAACCCAAAGCCATTTTAGTGTAGTGGTTAAGACACCAGCTAGAAACTGGGAGACTGTGAGTTCTAGTCCTGCCTTAGGCATGAAGCCAGCTATGTGACTTTGGGCCAATCACGTTCTCTCAGCCCTAGGAAGAAGGCACTGGCAAGCCATTTCTGAAAAAACTTGGCAGAAAAACTGCAGGGACTAGTCGAGGAAGTCATCAGGAGTCAACATTGACTTGAAGGCACCAAAACAAACAAACAAAAATACTTAGGACCCAAATACTCCCTTAATACGGTTTAACTCATCCATCCAGGGAATACTTTTTTGTGATCCACCAATGAGTTTAACACCCAGTACAGTGGCCAGGAGTAGTGCTTTCTCAGTGATACAACCTTAATTATGGCACTTCCTCCACACCATCTCCGTTCAGAAACAACAAAGATACACCTATTTTATGGTTTTATTTAAAACATAACTTATACATGTATTTTTCTCTACTAATCCAATCTAGCCTTCTCTGGGGGGAAGGGAAACTTAGATATAAAAGAAAGAAAGAAATTCAACTGCTGCTTGGCTTGGCATTACACATGAATCCAATCACTTGTGCTCTGTTCAATCAACCATGAACGCAATTAATTGTGGTTTATTTAACAAACTATGCCTCAGTGTATGAACTAATATGTGAACCTAGTCACCATGTTATTCTATTAATATAAGAGTTAAAGACTTATTTTCTAATCTGTAGAGTGCAAGTTTTAGATCTGAATTATAAGTCATCACATGCAAACACACAACGTGCTAGAAATCTCACCTATGATTTCCAAATATATATTTCAGTCTCAAAGCAGGAGATGGCTTGCAATAATTATTGTTTTTCCAATAGACTAATAAAAGCATCCAATATATCATCAAACTTTAGTTATTTACTATTTTAATTTTTTGAAATACATAGCTTACTGTGATTAGAAGATAAATAAAATGCAAAGAAGAATGTTTTTCCCCAAATGAGAGATGCATTGAGATGCAACTTTGCTACCTCATCCTAACAAGCTTAATATGCAAATCTAATAAAATTAAAACATTATTTCTTGCCAACTCCCAACATATTTTTCTTAGCACTGAAAAAAGTAACCCACACACAAATTAAGGTGACTGAAATATGCTTTCAGCTAACAGAGTAATATGGTAGCTATTCATCACCTGAAGTCATAAAACACTAGGTCCTGTCCTTAGCATATTCTAATGAAGCCTATCATGCAAATGAGAGTGACCTTTACTGTGCATTCTGCAAGTTCACATTTATGCAAGGAGTATATATAGTTTGCCAATACAAACTAGCCAAAGACTGCGTAATTACAGTAATCAATTAGTAGTTAGTGTCTCTGCTCATTTGCAGCTAATGTCAACTAAGCCATTTCATAGAGAACTGTCCCTGACAATGTCTGCGATTTTTTGTGGTGCTGGTAGCAGTTTTGCAAAAATGAAAAGAATTGGAAACCAACTAGAAGTATGCTTGTTGACCTCATCCACATCACAGCTCTTCAAGATTCACCAGAAAAATGCCACCATCTGCAGCAGAATTTCCAAGTTCAAAGTTACATCTCCTTATGGAATAGATACAAACCCAAGTTATGCCAGAAAACACTTATGTAGATCTTAGCACAAGCATTTTATAGACAAGAAATAATAGGTAAACACAAATGGCCAACTTATGGCAAGATACTAGAATTTTGTCAAAGGGAATGTAAAATAAAATCAAACGAAGAACTAGTGGCAGAGGGATATAGTTGTCAATGGTTCTCTTATTTAAAGTTATTAGAAAGATTTAAAGTACACAAAAGAATTTGTGGTTTTGAACATTGGAAGACTGAGCTTGAAATAGAATTGTGTACAAATGATGACCATGTAATTGCTAAAATGTATAAGTTTTTACTGAAATTTGAACAGAACAACAACATGTGGGAGAATGTAAGATAAAGTGGGCTAAAAATTGGTTATAATACACAGATGGAACAATGGGAAAATATGTGGTTGAAATGACTGAAATTCATACTATCTTATAATCTTAAAGAGAATTATTTTAAAATGATATACCATCGGTATATGTCACCAGAGAAATTGTCTAGAATATATAAAGGCACTTCAAATTTATGCTGGAAATGTAAACAGCAAGAAGGGACATTTTATCATGTTTGGTGGATATATAAAAAAGCTAGAAAATTCTGGATTCAAATACATACACTGATTGAGAGGATTTTAAATATTAATATACGATTGAGACCAGAGGTTTTATTTTGGGATTGATGGATAAACAATTGGAAAAAAGTTATGGAACTTTGTTTTTGTATATGATAACTGCAGCAAGATTATTGTATGCACAAAGTTGGAAAGATTCAGCATTACCCACAATGGAGGAATGATTGGTGAAGATGATGGAACTTGCTGAGATGGCTAAATTGACTTCTTTGATCAGAGAAAAGACAGTATCTGTGTTTATTGCTGACTGGAAACTCCTTATAGACTTTATAGGAAAAAAAATGAACTTATGATTTATGGTTTTGATGATTGTAGATTATAGGATAGATTGTAGAAAGAAGAGAGGTATGTTGTAACCACAGAATAAGAGGTAAATTTATAACTGTACTTATAACTGCTGTGAAGATTGGAAGCTACTTCTTTGTATCTTCTTTCTTTCTTGCTATTTTTCTTTAACTTTTTCCCCCTTTCTTGCACTTTTAGCTTTCTCTTTGATCGTTTTTTTTCTTTTCTTTTTCTCACTTTATAGTAGTTTGTATTAGTTTTTATCTTCCTTTTAAAAAAAATCTTTAATAAAATTATATATATATAAAAAACAAAGTTTTATCTCCTTGAAGTAGCATTAGTTTTCCACCTGCAAAATTAGTATTAATATTTAAATATTTAAATGAAGGACAGTCTACCAAGGAATGGTTTGGGGAAAGTGTGGAAAGACTTGGTGGAATTTAGGTTTTCATTTCAACAGATGAGTAAGTAGGCCATAGCCTTTGCTCAGCAACAGTCTATTTTGTAGACAGTTATGGATAGGAAACATTACTGGAGCTGGTAATTAAAGTTAAAAACTAATACTATCTCAGAGATGGAAAATTTTGTACAGAAATGCCATTTATCATAGCTTACCCGTTCTGTACAACGGAAATGAATTATCTTCTTAGCACATACCTGTTTTATGATCCTATAGCTGCTAAGCTGAAAAGAGGGGCCGCTTGCTGGTTTTAATTTCATAATCTATTATTTATAAGACAAAATATAATAGGTGCTGACAGATACTGCTTACATATAGAGCTCTATTTTCCCAGTACACCATCATGTTGATTGGGAAATCTTATACATGGGAAGAAATTAGATTGGGAAATCTTATACATAGAAATTAGACTGAGATTTGGAAGAAAACAAATCTTCTCTGTAGAAGATTTCCAAATTAAGAAGACATTTGGCAAAGCCAGCAAGCAGCTGAAATGGAACAGTACCAAAACAATACTGCGTCAGTGACTTTGTGGCACCTATGGAAGATTGTGTTGCAAACAAAATATGAGTGACATCTTTCTATTGAGTGAATCACTTTTTAACATTTTACAAAATGTCTTATTTTTCTTCATTCGGAAACATTAACAAGCTGTATATAGCTTTCCCCCCCATTAGAAATGATCAACTTTTCTCCTCTAATTTTGTGATGTCAAGATTGCTTGACAAGTTTGCAAACAAACACACAAGTTACAGCTCCAGCTTCTGCACATTAAAATATTTAAAAGAAAATATTTATTACTTCCAGAGCACTTTACAATGTTAACTCGGTTTTAACAATATGCGCGATGTTGTTACTGGTAACATTGTCCTACATATTATGAAACTAGAAAGAATTTCAGAAGTCAAATCTCAAGTTTTTTTTTCATGAGTTGGCTTAACTGAATTTAACATTTTGCTCTTCTAGCAAAGTGTATCCTGGAGAGATTAGACTCTGTAGCTGGGAAGAACTCCTACATGCTGTGAACACACCTTACCTTTTCATGGTGCTGCTTGCAGCAAAAAGAAAGATGGTGATAATAGGACTTGTAAAATGAAAACGGGCTGCTTTTTCCTCTCTGCCAACTGACCTTAGCCATTTAAAAGAAAGTGCTCAGTAGCAGCACATAATGGGATGTGCCTTTGAACCTAAAACAGCACATGTTTCTAAATAAATCTCCTTCTTAATGCAACTCTGAACGGCTACATGAAAGTACATTTGTACACATTCTCAACCATTTTCCTTAGCATGCCCCTAAGAGACAGAGCATCATCCCCTGAGGCGGGGACCCACCCATCTCTTATAGTTATTCCTCAACCTCCCTCCTATTAAACATATCTCTATCAGATGAGAGGACACCCAAAAGATTTTAATTTTTTTTAAAGGAAAAAACATTGTTTCCATGGTGACATTCCGAAGGAAAAGAGCAATCAAGCAGCAATAAGTAGAGTGACATTGAAGATTTATTGGTTTATTTCTGCATAGTGCTGGAACCAGTCACCTCACGCAGCGTCAAACGCGTACAACTTGTCGATAGTGACACGGAGGCAAGCAGCAGGAGGATAGCTCTTTTCGTGCTTGTCAAGCCATACGCTGATGGGGGCCTCTGACAGTTACTGAGAGGGGACAACCAGGAAAAAGATGAGCAAAGGGGAAAAAATAAGCAGCATATTAGAAAGGCCTAAGGGGCCTTGCAGATAACGTCGACCAAGCAGTGGGGAAGGCCTTCTAAAGCCGTGATCTGATGCCTATCAAAGAAAAGGCTAATGTGAAATGCTTCGGAAAGCAGAAGAGTAACTGATCGTTGCTGGCATCCTGCAGGATGGTACCTTTATGATAAACATTCACGACAACTTGTGACCAGAGTCCTGTTACAACACTAATTGTCCATGAAAGCTGACCTGCAGCAAAGCAGCAGAGTTCAGTTTCGATAGGCTTGGCTCAAGAGTACAAACATGATTGCACTGACAGAAGACATCCACGCATCAAAGATCTCTGGAAAAAAGTCTGACATGAGTTTTCAGACTTGATTTTTTTAAAAATGGAGCATAGTTCTTAATACTTTTTTTGCTTAGCAAAATAAGCTCCTAACATTTCCTTTAAAAGGTTTTGAAGCTACATGGACACAATACAGATGATAAGCACAACCCATATTACATTTATAAATTATGCTTGAAGTTTATTAGGCTTTTAATGTCGTTTTTTAAAAGCAAAACTTTAATCCAACAGGAAAAGCTTACAGACATTTACAAATGAAAAAGAAAACAATCTAGTTTCTTATAATATAACAAGTCTTAACCCAAAATGAAAAAGGGATGAGAAGGGGAAAGGAAAGGAAAAAAACTCAAGATACCAGTTCATAATATTGGTCTTACGGTGACTGGCCAGAAGATACTGATGTTGTTATCCATTAGATGGAATGGAAACAGTTGAGAGATGAAGCCCAACATTATGATCTGCCTCCCTATATGATAGAACAATTGCTGGAAGATGTGCAAAGCCTGATGCACCTCATTTCTCCAAAGGGCATCTGATGACCTATCCTACAATCTCTTCTTTGACTATAGTCTAATAGAAGACTACTCATCCATACTTAGAAAATATTTATTTAATTAGGTGATTTTGAAAAGCTGGCTTTCTACACACAGCATTATTTGAACTATTTTGTTACTCTTCTAACTTGCAGCCTTGTAGCCTTTAAAAACTTGCAGCCTTGTAGCCTTAAAAAAACAATCAGACACAAAATGTGTGGGAAGAGATCTACTTTTTATATCAAATAAGGAACAAAAGACATCTGTACTTTCCTGAGCAACGATACTATAAGATCGTTTTTCCCAAGTTAGTCCTCAAAGCAGCAGAATGTGTATGAATGTAAATGACTCCAAGTAGAATGGAATAGATATGTCTCCTGCATGGCTATGCTGAATCTAAGTCGTATCTAAATATTTATAAATATGTACATATTACATAAACATATTTAGCTCATGCAATGGTTTTCTATTCAGCCTTGTGTATGCTGATGCTTAAGGACAACAGAGAAGGATCCAAGAACATGCTAACAGGAAGAACTGGATTGTTACTCTTAGGATCATATACAGAATTTACAAATGTTTGCTCTAAATACTGATTTGTATCTTTGAACAAATAAAATAAACTAATTCTACAAAATACTAACCTTCAATGTTTTAATAAAATATATAAGCCTTACTGACTGAATGAAACTGTTTTCAATACATTCAGGATGGACTGACATTAATTTCAACAGCATTCAGAGTTTTATATATTTTATCTTTCTAAAATAGACCATAACTAATTATTTCAATATTATTTTCAAAATTTCTTCATAAGACTATTGTTTATATAATAGTATGTATAAATTTTGTTACCTAATTTTGACATGCAGATGCTAAATAGGAATTATTTAGAAATCGGAATTGGCTTGCTGTCATGCATTTTATAATGATTTTGTTTAAGCAGAGAAATAATGAAGAAAAATAATTTTGCATTACATTGTAAGGATTGGCAGATATGCAATATTCTACAGAGGCTAGAGTATGAAATTATTAGTAAGTAAGTAAGTAAGTAAGTAAATGTATTGTTGTAACCACAGGTCATAACATATAAAGTGCCATAAAATACAATAAAATAACAGTAAAATATTCTAAAATGAAGTAATAAAAGGAGTATTAGATGTAAAAAGATTACAGCAAAATAAAGCCAAAGCTACAGTTAAGAAATTAAGTATTTATTTCTAAGTATGAAATTATTATATTGAAGAACGTTCCAAATGGAAATCAATTAAATTTCAGGTCATGTGCTGTCAAAATAATTTATTATTTAAATGTACTTTTAAAAAAATTGAGTGCCTAGTCTGAAATACATATTATGCACTGTTTTCTAATTTACTGCTATTGTGACACTTCATTTTCAATACGTTAATTAAAATATATAAAAGTTTTTTTACTGGTATTTTAAATCGCGTGTAATTATTTCAAAATATATTCTTGTAATAACTTCTTAAAAATAGCACAGAACAAACCAAAATGAATATTTTAATTGATAATTTTATAATTCTTAAACTTCCTAAAGTTATAAAGCAAAAAAAAGAATAAAAATAATTTCTGATTTATTACAAAATACTTAATTAACTTCTGAGCCAGTTCAGTGTTTAAAATAAATTTAATTAATTACAACTGAAGTTGGCTAATTATTCAGTGGAATTTGAAATTATGCAGTTAACTTTTTTTTAACAGATTGCAATTATTATAGCACGCAGCCAAGAAAAGTGAATTGCTAACACCCAGAAAGAAGTACACAAAATATATTTATAAAATAAGTGTGTGAGGAAAACTTAAATTCTCAAAATAACTATATCCCTAATATGATTTTATTTTAAAGAATAGCAGTATATAATTAACCAAAAATGGAAAATACTAAAAAGAGAAGAACACTGTAAAAAAGAGTGTACTGTCTTTCAAAATCTGAACTATTTATCATGGAAAACAGAAAAAAAACCAAACCTTGTATTGCATCTCCTCTGGAATCCTGTAGACCCTGCCCCACCTCCTATGATTCTCTCTACTACACCAGCTTTACAGTACTTGTACATTTTTAATAGGCAGCTGGACATATTTCTACCCAAACAATGAGGTACAACGAATCACTGCTTTTCTGTTCTAAGAATTCCTATGGAGCTGGAGTCATCCTTGGAAACAAAGCAAATCTTCTCTGCCGTGGCGCCCACCCTTTGGAACATCTTGCCCCCGGAGTTGAGAAGGGGCTCCTTGCTCTCGGACTTCCGGAAGAAACTGAAGACCTGGTTCTGCCGCCTTGCTTGGGAGGGGGAGAGTGAGAGCTCCACCTGGGGATGGCTGGCGCCATAGCAACTCTTAGTGATTGTGTTCCATCTCCACTTGGATTTTACATTTGTTTTTATGTATATTTTAATGTAATTTTTATGTGGCTATGTTTTTAGTGTTATTTATTGTAAACCACCCAGAGTCCCCCATTGGGGGAGATGGGCGGTGATATAAATTTAATTAAATAAATAAATAAATAAATAAATCCCATAGGCTGATATGCTGCCATTTCATTTTTAAAATTAAAATAATCTAACAGCAAGAAAAAGGCCTACAGGGAAGGGAGCTTAGCAGTAACAAGGGAAGTGTCTGTGAGCACTGATTTCCACTTCTCCATGCACTAAATAATAATTTAAAGAAGAAAAGAATCACCAATGACTAATTTCACTAATACTTTCAAGCTTGAAAGTCAGGACAGTATACAGTATATTACTGCAGTGAAACTAGTAGGCAGAGGAAGAGGAGGAGCCGAGATACATTTGAATACTCACACAATTTCTCCAGATCAAAGGGAAATGGCTGAATCAAAATAACTCTATTTTGCATATACCTGCATGTGCAAAAACATTTTTAAAAGCTTTTCCAACCTGTAAAATAAAGGAAAGGTAGGATCTATGTCTCGGGATTAGTCCTTCAAAAATAGAATCTAATTCTAGTAAACATTTGGGAGACTAAAGACAACTCTTTTTTTCTTGTAAATTATTGTCAACTGAGAAATGCACTCTTTGTTATTGTTGTTTACAGTCAGGAAAGTACAAATGTCTGAGCATCTGAAACCAGGTTGTTACTCTTAAGTAGCAATCCTATATAGACTTGTGTGGAAGTTCCATTGAACTTAGTGGGCATTACTTCTGAGCAGACAGGTAAAGGATTGCACTGACAGTGGGCCTTTATTACCGAGAGTTGCAAGTCTTCATTTAAACCGAATACATCCATGTTGGGAAAACTTTTGACACAATACATCATTGCTTCTCTAATCCTAAAGGGCATTTGTACAACAGGCAGACAGAGGAACCCATTTATAATGGCTTTTACGGACTAATAATTTTAGTCAAAGGTCAAAGTTGGCAATGGTCTCTGAAGAATAGTGCAGCAAGAAGATCAAAGTAATAGTTAAAAATCATTACATATAATCAATGCCGAACAAGCACACCATTAAAGGGCAAGGCAAAGAAACAGTCATTACCAGCAAGAAAACAGAAAGTGGCAGCCAACAGGCCCTTAGATAAGAAACCCTATTGCCCAAAGATAAAGGGGATACAAGGGGAATGGAAGTCTAAATAAACTTCACATATCAAATTGCAATGTGAACACAGGATTAATAGGTATAATATAGTCTATTACAGGGTTACTACATGTTAATTGCAAACCTAGCAAAATCCAAGCTTATTTTTTAAAAAATATTGGAATCAGTCAATGAATAATATATATATAGAAGCTTTTTGGATCTCAGATTATTTTAATAGGTCCTGATTCTCCCTTGCTAAAACACAGAACACTCTTTATTTCAGCCTCAATTATCCCAAATCTGTAGAACTGCAAATATCAAGAATCCCAGTAATATTATACATACTAAATCTTAAAGAGCTTTCCCTTTGGAGCCAAGCCTTTGCTTATATAAATGATCAGAATTTCTTCTAGGTCATTTGGATTTTTTTTTTAAAAAAATTGCTTTCCTTCCTGATATCCATTGGTGTTTGAAATATATTTTGTCCCCAGTTAGATACTAACAAGAATTGGGAAGCTCTGTGAAACCCATAGTGGCAGCAGGATAAACTAAATGAAGACTGAATATGTCAACAGGGTCTCCATCACAATAATCATCCTGGCTATGGCAATTCTAAGGAAGCCTTCCAGCAATTTTTTGAGCTTTCCCTTCATTCAGTGAGACTGAAGAGTTTTTGCCCCAGAAAGAAACCATCTCTGAGCCCTATATCTTGTTCTTCTTGTGGTCATCTTGAAAAGCAAAGGAGGACTCAGCATATTTTTAGCATTAGAGGAATTAGCCCATTTATTTGACAAATATACCTGCACCCCTATCCATAACTATATGAGATATGGGGAAACAAATTATTTGATTTTCCAGTATTTTCAGGGCAAATACCCTCTCTTATTCTAACTTTTTCCTGTTTAACTTTCTATTGCACTTCCACCCTGAACTCAGGCCCTTCACTCTATAGCTTGGTGGAAATCTAGATGAACTACTCTTTGCTACTGCTTATTATTATTTATACAGCATGACACCTATGGATAGGGTGCAGGTATATTTGTCAAATAAATGGGCAAATTTCAACCTGAAGTACAAAGACTATGTAGAAGATCACACACCCTGCCTTCTGATCACAGAATTCTCTTAATCTTCCAAAGAATTTGGAGAGGGGTCAGTGCACTGGGTTGGAGATAGAAATGTATCATTTTACTGGCAAATAAAGTGTTCTGGTAGAATGCCAACAGTAATTAAAATACAAACATTCTATAGCTAATAGTATGCAAACAAGTACATAAGAGCCTATGTAAAGCCTCCTGTTTCCATTCCTCCTGTGCTGACTGGAGCAGGTCATCAAGAATTTGACTTCATATTTATATTTTGGCAATCTCACACTGAGATCTTGTATAAAATGTTTGAAATCGTCTGAGATCTTGGTTAGATCTCATGATCTAAAAATCTTATGCAATTAAGGTCATCTATTACCTTGATTTTTAGAACTAGCGAGTGCTGTTTGGGGGATGAATTCTGGTTCCTGAAGATGTACTACTGCCAATCTCTTTCTTTAGGTTAGTTATACAAATAAACTGCAACATCCAAGGTTTGAGCTTGCCTTGTGTATACAACTGAATCAAAGCTTTTTCATGGCAGAATCTCTGTTCTGAGTATAGTTCTAAAAAAGGATTATTTAAAAATGTCTTCCTCCAGACCATGTAATAATAAAGACCATATGAAGTAGTTCATTTTTTAAAAAAGCTGGACCATTCCTCCAAACTGAAGCTCTATAAAGTATGTGAATGTGGCTACTTAATGCAAGAAATCCCTTTTGCACTTGGAAAAGCTGTCTTGGCTTTAGATATTTAGAAAATTTCTTGTTACCTCATGGAATATTGTGTGACATCTGTGATAAGAGGAACCAAGTTAGATTAAAAATTATAAAGAAAGGAGAGGAGAGGAGAGGAGAGGAGAGGAGAGGAAAGGAAAGGAAAGGAAAGGAAAGGAAAGGAAAGGAAAGGAAAGGAAAGGAAAGGAAAGGAAAGGAAAAACCATTAATTTCTTCATGTACTGTATATTCTACCCTTTCAGCAAATGTTACTCAAGGTAACATACAAATAAAGGGGAAATGATACATAATCAAATAACAGCCTAATAAAACTGATGTTTAAATGAATAATTAAATAAATTGATGGATTGTACTACTTTTCCTACCCTGAAATGCTCGTGAGTTCCTTAACTTCATGAACATATCCATGAAGTCTCCAGGATTCAAGGTTATTTAAAAGCAATTTAAGAACTAAGAGTGAAAGATCAATATGCAATAACTATCTTTCCCACTCAGTAATATATTGTAGTAATGCAGTAATATCTTCTCTATTGGAACACTGGCAACTCTATGCTAATATAAATTTGGAAACTCTCCCTCTCCCTTTCTTCTGTTAACTCCCATTCTATGTCTGTTTCCCATTTCTCATATTTGTAATATTACATGGGCTAAAATTGATAAACATCCTATATTTGTTAGGCTGCACCACTACATCCCTTGGGAATAAAGGTATGTGTGTGTGGGGGGGGGGGATATTTTTGTTTTTAGAAAGGTTTTTAACTACCCAATAGACAAGGGTAGGTGCCACAGATTCTGACCCAGTGCTAGCAATCTTTATGGTTACACGAAGCTATCATACAAAAAAGCCAACATTAAAAAGCTAACCTTTATTTTCAGCAAGAAAAAGAAATACGAACCAATCCCCCCATATATATGTGCAAGCTTTGAAAATAACATAGCTGCTTTAATAATTTGAAGGAGATGGCTTGTAAGCTTGTAAGCCATCTCACACAATGTATCACTTTCAAAGGCTTTGCATAACCCTAATCAGGTGAGCATTAATTATCAGGGCAGTAATACTTCCCCCTTCCCAGCTCTGGGAAGATAGCTGGGGTCTCTTTGGTTGCAATACTGAGGAAACACTGAAAACACCTTGCCTACAGAACAAACATCTGTGAGGGCTCTGTCTGATTGCCCTCACATGAAGATGGCCAGATAAACAGCTTGAACTACATAATGCCAAACTGGATCCTGACAGCCACATAATGGGGGCCCCTATATTAGTGTCTTGATCCAAACCCAACAGCATGTGGCATGAATGACTTATAGGCAGAGCAACAAACAGAACATTTGTCACACTTTCTATAGGCAGATTGGGTTTTTTCAAAGAAATGCAAATCCAGAAACAGATGACATACAGTCTCTTCCCTATACTGTTTTGGTGGAATGCCATATAATCAACCAATTCTCTTCCTCCTGTGCCAAAACATGCCACTTAACCTCATGAAAAGGCACTTCAAAACATTGTTTGATGGCTCAAGAGATTGCATTCCTTCTTCAAGGTTCTGCAAATTATCCAATAAACATAAACTGATTTCCATAAGAAGTGCCGGAATACTTTGTGTGTATTCTTAAAAGTCCTTGATTTTGAAGTAGTTGAAAGTACTTTGTCAGAACAAAGTGAGAAAGATATCATTAGCCTTCAAATCTGACAAATAAGAGAGACATAAATAAGTGTCAAGATAATTAAAATGGCATTGTTCACTTTTTAGAAGAAAAAGAATGAACCGTACAAGAAATATTAAGCTAACAAAGCCAGAGCAAATATGAGAAAGAAAAAATGACAGTTATCTGCAAAATTCATAAATGTGTCTTTTGTATAACTATAATGATCATATTTTATGCTGTCATTTTACATTTAATTGCTCACCCTGGTACTTTTCTTCATAGAAGCCATCAGTACCCCACAGAGCCAGATGCTGAATTGCAAAAAAACACACTGTGACCACAGACTTATAGGAAACTAACTTTGCTGAGCTGTGGTGTATGACAAGTTAATTTTTGCAATTACACATTCCCAAGAATAAATGAAACCGCAGGCCATTACTATTCTGTACCATTAAAAAAGGAGGGGGGGAGTCTCTATCATAATGCCCTAAAATCAGTTTTTTATTATTTTGACATATGAAAGCAACTTTTCAAGCTATTTGTCTGCAATATGACCTAGTAAAATAAGCATTACCTTATCTGAAATGCATAAACATCTCAAAATTGTGAAAAGAGGGGAGAAACTGCAATCTATGGTTAATGTGCAATGCCAAGCTATCACATGATTAGGAGGAGATATGTTCAATGCTGCATGAGAAGTACCTCACTCACAGTTATGTGTTAGGCTATATTATATCCCATATAAAGTATTAAATAGAAAAGGTTGTTCAGCTGTCACGCAGCCTGAATCTATTCCCTGCTCATTCATCTAGTCGCTAAAAGTAAAATATACCAAAAATCTAAACATCTGCAGTGTCCATCACTGTCAGATCTACTGGGCAATCAAACAGCAGGAGAGCACCCGTCATTATGGAACATGGTCTGTACATTTTCAGCAGCTATGCATACATCACATGAAATAAAACTGTGAGCAGGGTAACCATTTTTTAAAATAATAATCTAAAACATCTTACGCATAAACTAGAAACCTTTTCAATCACTTCACAGCTGCTTTTCCTGTCTGCAACCAGAACAAACGCATACATTTTAAAACCCAGGAAAAATGGAGTTCATGCTTCCTTCACCATTAAGGAAGGCTAGACTAAATAATTACAAGGAGGCAACTAATTCTCCTCTGATATTTCAACTTCGTTAAAACTCAGTAACACTTCTGGTTTGCACAAACTATTTTCCTCTGGAGGGAATCTGATGCTGTTGCTGCATGTTCAAACCACTCCAAAGATTGTTAGCGCAATCTATCGTTAGTTTGTTCTGCGGCAACCAAAGCCACATCCTAAGCATAGGACCTGTTTAAAGCTAGTTCTAAAGAATATTTGATTCTCCCTCATTTGGGGAATGTAGTTCTGAGTTGGCTTGTTTCAATATGTGTATTAGATCTCAAATATGTAAACCCTATCACACTTTAAACTTTATATATGCGCAATACTATATTTTGCCAACTTGTTTGTTATTGAAATCAATCTCCTATTCAGTGTGTTTGAAACAACTATCATGTGTATCATTTTTGTATGCAAACCTGTTTTTCCCTTCTATCAACAATGTCATTTGATACAGGACAAAATTTTAGATTTTCCTGAAATAGACTGATACTTTGTACAGCAAGCTTGTAGATCTATAAAAATGTTTAAATAATCTCTTGAAAATATTTTGCTGTGCAACTGCTACTACAAAGAACAACAAGAAAATGTAGGAAAAACACCTATGATACTTGTTATAAGACAGGAGTATTGCAAAAACCAATTATATCTTTTCATTCTCTTTTGCTTAATTAAAGCAAAAAGCATCACTATCTTTCTCAGCAGTAATCATGTGGAAGCTGTAGAGCACAGATACAGTAATTAACTTAACCTTATCACTTAACTGTATTGGGTCATTCCAGTGAGGCACAGTATCAAAGCTTGGAATCAATGCTGTAATGCTAACATCTGAAGTAGTTCAAGACTGAATAATGCCATCTGTGAATGGACAGTCTTTGTTCCTGCTAAGCTATGCTGAATATATGTTCCTGTTCATAACCTTAATATGTCAGCTTAACCATTTAATCATTGTACATTAATACATTATCAATACTGGAAACACATAGGTACAAAATTACTTGTCAAGAGAATCAGATATTAGTGATTTTTTTTCATAAATGCAATACGCTGCAGATTTTGTCTTAATTATATACTTAGCAGAATATATATGATGACATAACAAATATACATCTCTCTCTCTCTCACACACACACACACACACAAACACACACACATAACAATGGCTAACCAATATTAAACAATAAAACTTTAACTTCTTTTCCTAAAATTCTATACAAATTCATATTCTGTTTAGTTTGTCAGGGCAAAGACAATCATTTGTAAATCTAAACATATGTATGTATTGGCACTCTAAGCTCTAAAACATTTTCCTGAAATTCTTACAGGAGTGCAGCCCCAATATCACTATACTTTCTGTTCCATTTCCACTCTTAATTGCTAGAATTAATATGATGCTAAATATTTCACAGGGCACAGTAGTCTTGATTTCAGATTATTTGCATTTATAGCGTAGCAGTTATTTCCAGGTTGTCATAAATGCTTTTTGCTCATTTAATTCTTTGGTGATATAATTAAAAAAAAATCTGTTGCCAGAGACAGTTTTCTGAGATCCTTCACTTTCACCAAGTCAGACACTAAATCATAAGGGAGGATAATCAGCAAATTCTCTCCGACAGGCCCTAAGCCTGCTGAGGTAATGCAGCTGACAAACTTTGATGCGCCATGCCCGTGCACATTATGTTCATGTAGTGTGTACATCTGGGCACCCTTTATGGCAATGCAGCAAACAGCCAATCATTTATTCCACTCTAATTAGCACACATGTAAATCCTCACCAATCAAGCCATTCACAAGGTTACTGTTGTGGCAGCCATATAACAAAGCTGGCAGGACATATGAAGAAAGTGCAAGTTGCAACTATTGGGTTTGATCTGAACCTGCCATCACTCCCCAGCAGGTCCTCCCAGTCCTGACTGTCACCAGCTATCCCTTTCAAAACTGGTAAAAACCTACTGAAGAAAAAGGTCATCAGGCAGGAACCGACTGGCCAAGTTGTTCCCATTCTTTTTAAGATTTGGAAGCACTTCTGGGTGAGCAACCCCCTCTTTGAGCTAACAGCACCATAGCTGTTGCAAACAAGTCAAGCGCAGCTTTCAACTGTGCTCTACAGCATGAATACACGTTAACCTAAAGAACTGCTTTCCAGCTCAGAATTGCAAACCTTTAGATTTCAACTGATTTTTTCTATCACACATCAATCAGCAGCTTTCCCCCACTCTTTTCCTATAGTTACAACATCCCCTGCACAAATGCTCCATTTTGTATCCTTAGCTGAAACCTGAAATCAAAACCTTTCAGTACAAATAACAGTTTTCTTTATGTAAGAAGGCAATAACATATTGAATTTTTTACAACTGAGGGTATCAGTACAATCATTTAAAAAATTGGGAAGACATCTAAAATTGTTCTTGCTCTATTCCTTCCATTAGTTAAAATCTTCAGCATAAAATTTCTTTAGCCATGTTGGAAAGAGTATTTCCTGAAAATAAAAAGCAATGGAATCCTTTACTCATGAAGTTTAATATATTTAAAATGTCTGTACATTTAGATCATCACCACCATTAAAAAAAGTAGTCATGGACCTTTGCTTCACAAACCAGACTGAGTTAGTTTTATCTACAGATAATGAAAGATAGAAGTATGCACTCTCTGTGTTAAAACTTCTGACCATTTGTGTCCCATTAATCTTCATTCCCATGCAAGTAAACATGTTCATAAATTGATTTGTTGTATCTCACACATTAATGAAGCAATTAGCTCCAAATGATTTGGCAGCAGTTCATATTTCAGAGTATTTTTGGATAAAATAACTCCAAAATCAATTATTTCTATGAAATTAGATTGCAATGAAACCCTAGAGATTCAGAAAAAAGGATAGCCTTCCATATTTTTGAAAGTAAAAAAAATCAGAAACACAAATTCAATTATAAATTTAATTTTTAGTAGATTTAGGAAAAATAATAATAATACACAATTATTGTGATTATGACATTAGAATATAAGAATATATTCATGTCTGAATTAAACATAGGCAGCAAAGCTGTGCCGGCAAAGGTAAAAATATTTTGTTAAGATGCACAAGCTCTGGCATATCTCTAGGGTGAACCACATAGAACACTCTTCTATGTGTTTTTGTATTCTTTTTTTCTCACTGCATATATACTATTGTTAAGGAAGTATTCTTGCCAAAACTAAAAAATACCAACTGAGTACAAAGTGCAAATCTCTTTTTTAATTTAAAACTGGTAAGTTCATTATAAATCATATCCAGCACTTTGAATTGTACCTGGAGGGGAAAAAAACAGGAGCAAACTAAGGGATACAGTTCTAAGCATATCCAGAATTAAGACTGGGTCAGAAATAAATTAAAAAGAAAAAAGATAATACTATCAGGAGACATGACAAAAGTGGTCAGAATCACTGATTTAAAAGAGCAGATTCCAGAATAACCCCAAGACCTTAGCTCATTACAGGCATTCCGTATGCATATGTGCAAATTAGAAGTGCACAGGGCAAAGGTATAGTCATCCACAACATCCTCAGGACAGGAAAGCTTTAAGCACATTCAGCTGTTTAAGTGTTTTACAAGAATCCCCATAACCAGATATATTACATCCTCAGACTTCCCAGCTAGAGGAACATTTGTAAGAATGATCAGGAGAAGAGGCACACAACTCCCCTGTAGACCTTAATGTTCAGTGCCAAGATCTGCAAAGTACTGTAGTGCAAGCACAGCAATATGTAGGTGTGGCTTGTATGCACGCCCTGAGCCTTGTATACACGCCCATAGTTTTAATATTCAAAGTCCAAGCTGAACATGTACAGATTGCCTGTATATCCCTAAATCCCCATGGCTATTAATGACAACAACATTTAGACTACATGAAATCTACAGCCAGAATAATTTTGATTTGTCTGGAATTGGGTTGACTTTCCGCAGCATGGCCAGACATTTGACAAACAAAGAACATGCAGATCAGATGAAACTTGTATAATGCTCTTGTATAATGCTGAACTCAATGGCCTGGATCCAGATCATTGTTTTTTTCCTACCCATTGCAGCCTGCTCCCTGCTTGCTATGCTACAGGTTATAATAAAAGGAGATGCAGCCAGATGAATTATTAGAAATTTGGGGGCATTTTGGGTGACTAGAATGGTCAGTCTTGGCTCTGAACCAATAAATTCACTTAGCCTCATATAGAACATGAACTTGTATTAATAAATACAAGACAAAAGAATCATATAGAAAAATTCCTGGGAGAAAGTGAGTAACTAGCTATCACTAACCTCTGGAAGCTTTATCAGAAATGGTATGAGCCACTAGGGAGTAGTCCAAGAGACCTCGATCATGTCTGACAGACAACGGCAACCCATGATCAGTAATATCAAAAGACATCAGAAAGATCCATGGGATCAATAGGGTGTCATTGCCACCATTGATCTCTAGGCAGTTTCTGTCAGCTAAAGACATAGGTGCAGCCTCAAATGTTGTAAGATTAAAAGTCAGACTGATGGATTTAGAAAGCTGTCTTGAAACGGGAGACACAAAGCAACAACCCATTCCACTATACTTCTCCCCGCCCAATACAAATAACCAGACAGAGTGAGGGTCAAGAGTAGAATATACAGTAATTCTTTGATCTCACTGAACAAACATACATTTGATGTCATGTGACATTCTGTAGCCTGTTCCTCTAGCACCCTGGAAGAGACTCAGTCAAGATCACAGTAAGCGGTCCAAATATGTGCACACCCTTACTTTTAAACATGGTTGCATCATAACTGAGTGAAAGGTGAGTGGATTTGTATAAGAACTGATTCAAAAGAAAGGTGTCAAATCTCCTCATTTATCCTAAGCTGAGAAAAAAAACATGAAAAAGGCAGGTATACTATAACCTGAAATAACCATCTCTTAACCCTGCACTGAATTTAATATTCTCAAAGTTTTGGGGGGATCCATACAAAATGGTTCTCAGGGCCAGCAATTATAAAAATAACAAATAGGGTTTTTTCCCTCAAAAAGTGGTGGTTTGTAACATAAAATGCAACTCAAAGGAGCAGAAGGCCAGACACGATCCAATTTGTATATCAAAGAAATTTTGTTTTTAGGTTGTTCTTTATTTGATCTGCTTACGATGGATTATGATTTCTGAGATTTCAGGTAAGCAGTTAAGATTTAGCCACACTAATCAAGGATAAACTTCATCTGACATTATGAAACTTTTGTATAACAGCTTTGGAGTGTTCCATGTATTAATGTCTTGGTTAATTCACAAAAAGGAGATTTTATATTTGTTAAAATAATTCTTACAAGCAAAAGAATCAAGTGAGCAAGTCAGCATATATGTATGGGAGAGAGGAAGAGAGAGAGAAAAAAAAATCTGTATCAGTAAAAAAATATATATATATTTTAACCAGTATTTACTTTGCACATAATAATTCAGTTGACAACATGAAGTAAATATGTTTTGTTTCTAACTACAAGGACTATTCGCAGAGTAAAATGTGAAAAAGCCATATAAGAAATATGAAAAATTTATCTAATTACTACAGATATTATTCAAAGCCCAGAACTGCCCCCCCATGTTGATGACATCATCAGTAAGCCAAAACATTTTACCCCATTAGAAAAACCAGAAAATAGAATTTTTATTATCGGTGCCCTCAAGGAAGCTGACTGTCATTTCAGGCTGTTTCAGTGTCAGCCGTCTGAAAGGCTAATACAACCCTGGGTCAACACAATTGCCCTAAAGCCTTTAAAACTCTGACCTGCTTGTCGCATTTAAGTCAGAGGAGATTATTTTAGCAGTATATACAGGACTACTGAGGCCAAACATTTGAAATATAGGCTTATGCACCTTACCACAAAAAAGGACATTATAGAAAATTGAGAAGGAACATCAGAGAACAGCCAGAATGATAGAGGACTGTAGGAACTTAGGAAGTCCAAAAGGTTAAAGAAACTATGGCAGAGGTGAAATCTTTGGAAAAAGAGGAAATTAAAAAGAGACTGTGCTAAACTATACAAAATTATAAAGGGATTTGGGGAGGGGGGGGAACAACTTGTGAAATGGTAACCACATTAACAATAGGAACAGAAACCTAAGAGCAAAAAAAAAAAAAAACACCAGAAACCATAAATACAAAAATATCTCTAAAAATATGGACAACCAAAAAGTATACATTGAGATTATACCACAGGATTGGGATAGACAATATGATGTCTTTGGATATTAGGGTAAATATGGCCTCCTATCATCTGTTAGGTTTTGTGTTCCATCTAGTTTAATTTTAATTTTTTTTTAACTTTAAAAAACTAAATAGAAAGCTGGCCTATTGCAAACGAACACCAGCCTCCAACATCTTTATTTCCAGCACTGCTCCTCGGCCCACAATACATCCCATAAACTTTGTCAGAAAATTTTACAATGTACTTTGTTGGGATAGGTGTTCACTTGTTCAGAAAAAAGACCAAGGTAGGCTAAAAGTGATAAGGAACATTCTAGCAGGTTAGAATGTTTGTTTGCTTGTTTGTTTAATTGTAAACAGCCCAGAGAGCTTTAGCTATTTGGTAAAAAAAAAAAAAAAAAGGTAAAGATTCCCATTTAGTCGTGTCTAATGACACACTAGGGGGCGGCACTCATCTCCGTTTCTGTGGCTGAAGAGCCAGTGTTGTCTAAGGCCACTTCCGCGTCATGTGGCCAGCATGACAATCACAGAAAGGCTGTGATCTTCCTGCCGAAGCAGTACCTATTTATCTACTTGCATTTGCATGCTTTCGAATTGCTAGGTTGGCAAGAGCTAGGGCGAGTACAGGAACTCACTCCGCCGCATGGCACTCGGGTTTCGAACCGCCGAACTTGCAACCTTCCGGTCAACAAGCCTGGCGTCTTAACCACCGAGCCACCATGCCCCCCATAGCTATAGCTATTTTAGCTATTGGGTAGCTAAATAATTTAATTAATAAATAAATAAATAAATAATGTGTTTGGATCATTTATATACCACACACTTCCAGTAAAGCTGGCCCACAGCAGTAAATAAATCTAGTCAATCACAACCAAACTAAAAATAAAACTAGCCCAAAGATAAAAATAAGAATGTCTTAAAACAATATAAAATCTTCAAAGCACATCAAAACAGCAAAACCAATAAATATTATGTTTTGATAACTTATTACAGAGAATAGAGAACTTCCACTTTATATATGTTATAACTAGCATAGATTCCTCATGTTGAATGATTTTGGTTTTGTTTTGCTTTGTTTGTCACAAGCAAATTTTCTTAAATTTTCTTAAAACACTTTTCTAGAACAAAGGAATTCAAGCAACAGTATCATCATATCCAGCACTAGTTTATGAAGGAATTAATGATAATAACATGGGGGCACTGAAACAAGATATTCTAGTTGGCCCAGATTTCTGATCTTCTCACGTTCTATTTAGTTTTGAACTGCGACTTTCCGAGTACCTGGGTATATGTGTCTCCAGTTTTGAACCCGACTGCCACTATCTCTAACAGAGAATGAACCTCTCTTTCTTTTCAAGAGAAATCTTGCTTGGGGATGATGAATTAGGTACACTAAACTCTGTAATTGGCACAACCATTTTTTTCAACATTGCAAATTATCCCACCCAACACATGGCATTCCTATAAATGTCCTTTAGAGTATCAGTCATTTCTTGAGTTTGTACCAAGACTTTCTCAGCAACCATTCATGTGATGTCATTCTCTGAATTTCCCTTATATACAGTACCTGTCCGCACTATTCTCAACACAGTTATTTTTACACCCCCACACAGTGTTAATGAGTTGCCAGCTGCCTGTTGTGCTATAACAAGAAACCATGAACCCAATGTCTTCCTTATTCTTTGCTGGTTGAGCTTCCTATAGCAGCACAGAAGTATCAGGTAGCATGATCAGAAGTAAACAGCCATGACAGACAAGAGGAAAGTAACTGACAGTTAAAGATGCTGATATCCATTATGCCTCCATAACTACACCTCCTGGAGAGGCTGTTGCAGCCTTTGAAATGTTTCATTATATTCTTGGCTAACACAGATGTTTCATAGACAATACATTTTTTCTAGGAGAGACTAATTTCCCACATGAACACTGCATAGTACAATTCAGGTACATGGAATATCAGTTGTCTCTAACACTTCTCTCATGTTCTATCTTTCAGTTACTTTACAAGGGTATGTAATTAAGGGACAACCGACTCTTGTTTTTTCCATATCTTTGTTTTACATACTACATAACATACAGTAAGAAAAAAAATCAAACATATTTTATGAATTTTGCTGGTGACAGTAAGTATCAACATTTGTGTAATGAATTTGTCATTTTCGGTTCATAATGCATTGTTCTGAAATTAATTTAAATCAACCCAATTGTATGCAATACAGGATTTCTTCTAATGTAGACACTGTGAGAAAATATCTCCACCATCAGTGATTTTTCTAAGTGGAAGAATGTTAGTTGTCTAGGTGGTATTGTGGTGGTTAAGTGGTATTATGGATATTAAGAAGAGCTAGAATAAAAGAAGCAAAGCACAACATTCTCGTTTGTGTGTGTGTGTCCGTTTGTGTCTGATTCTCGGAGACTACATGGACAAGTCCCTGCGGTTTTCTTGGCAAGGATTTTCAGAAGTGGTTTGCCATTGCTTTTTTGCTACGGCTGAGAGAAAGTGACTGGCCCAAGGTCACCCAGCTGGCTCTGTGCCTAAGGCGGGAGTAGAACTCACAGTCTCCTGAGTTCTTAACCACTACACCAAACTGGCTCTCACACTCTATATTATAATCACTGTAATGTAGCTATTAAAGCGCTGGATATGGAACAAGGAGACCAAGGTTCAAGTCCCTGCTTGACAGAGAACTCACTGGATGGCTCTGAGCCAGTAACATTGTCTCAGCTGAACAAGAGGCACCTTATTCTCTCTATGAAAAAACATCAGCAACATCGTATAACAATTTGGGTCTGAATACTACTGAATTTAGAGATTATGATTGCCATTGTACATTTGGTAAGCACAAATGCAAATCTACACAATTGGAGGGACTGGGGTGAGGCACACTAGAAGTTCACATATGTTTTCTTACTAGAAACTATCCTCTAATGCCAAATGTAAGAGGCTACTCTAGACGAAAATATACTCTGTTCATTGAGCTTATCCCTCGAATCAGAGCTAGAAAAAGGTATAGCTGTAATTCTTTCCTGTATTCATCATAATAAAATTGCCTCTAAAATGTATCATGTATAAACTTATATAAATGTAAATAATTAAAATCAAATATTATATATCTTTATATGATTAGGTGACTATTTGCTGATAGAATGCTATCTACCCTCAGAACAAATATTTCCATTTCCCCATGCATCCCCCAAATCTGTTCCAAAAGTTTGTGAAAGTAAAGAATGTGAACAGTATGATGGGCAAATCCTGTGGAAATTTTGTTCTGTAATGTTGAATATAGCTCAGAAGAACAGAAATCAAAAGAACAAATTATGCAAATTTCAGAAATGAACAGGTGATTTTCAGGTGATAGACAGTATGTCCAGGGATAAGAGCTAGCAAGGTCAGAAACCCAAGGCTTGAGACCAGCCTGTCCATTGTAGTGAGGTACTGGTGGCAATCCCCTTGTCTTCTGAGAAATAAGCAGTTCTCAGTCTGCGTGATGTAAGGCTGAGAGAAAGATATGGAATTTCAACCTTCAGTGCTTTATGTAGGGACTGAATTCTAGGGTTTGCAGTAGATTTTATTCTTTGTTAGTAAACATTTTTCTTATACCTGAAATAAAAGAATCTTATAAGAACTGTGTCCTGAATTTCTGGCTCTGACTTTCTAGTTTGAGTATCAGTCTGGATAAAGCTTGACAACGGGTTTGCTTTGTGCCTAAATTTTAAGATCTTTATTTAAAAAATGAATGTCAGCATTTCTTAGCATTATTTTTCCTCCCAAACTTTATTTTTTTCACAGAAAAATAATCTACTTTTAATAATCACATTTTTATATTAATTCAATTACAGAGTATACATACACATGCCCTATAGCTTGAAGTAAGAACCTTTAGCCAGCTTTTTAGATATTATTCTTTGATTATTGAAGAGTAACATAGTCAAGCTCTGATGGCAGGTATGACATTTCAATCTTGCAAATTAAGATGGGACATATAGTTGGTAATAAACAAAGAGATGACATGATTGAAATCATCATTTACCGGAGCTGTAAATGAACTAGAAAGCGTGGGAGGGTTTGAATCTGGAACAAATCAGCTGGAACAGAATGGGACATATTGAGTTGGCTGCATTGAAATGAAAGAGTGAAACTGTGGAATAGAATTTAAAATAGCTAAAGTGTTCCATGTTTTATCAAAAATGCCATGTGTTCTGAGTCCAGGAAGCCATGTAAACTAAGAACAAACCCCTTGTTCCTCTGTTTTTCACTCCAGGCCCATACAAGTCTTGGGGGCAGCCATCCAATTTTCAGTTGTTCTTAAAGTATTTTTGAAAATTCTCATTATAGAGAATTCTCCTGTGCTGACACTTGGGCATTCTTCCTTTGCCCTGGAAGGATACTAACTGAAAGGAATGTGAGCAGACTTTGAACTTGAACTTGATTTCTATAGGGCACATTTGGCTGAGCAGGGTTTCAAACTCCTGCTGTAGGAGTTTGATACAATGTCTTGCCAAACTGTTTTGTCCACTGCTATGATTGTGGCATGATTCAAATTCAATCTGTAATGGGGTAGAACAGTTTCAATCTGCCTTGTCTAGGTTTTCCTTGGTGCCCTGCATTTAACTGTGCATCCATGGGATCATGTTCTCTATAGTAGCTTGTATGGGTAGTAAACTAAATCCATTCTTCAAATGTGCCCAAACTATCTCAGAAGCTGTTTTCAGATTTCATCAGCTACTGTTGGCTGGTTGCAGCATTGCTGATTGATTGTTTCATTCTTATGGTTTCATTCTTATGTGGTCCATCAGTTGGAAGACCAAGGATCCTACAGAGACAGCGCATTTGGAAGGTTTCCGGTTTTGAATCTCTGACTGAAGCAGCATCCATGATTTGGTCCCATGGATATTAGGTTCTGTATTTTTAAAAAAATTAACACACTAATCTCTCCCATGTTCCTTTCAATTATATTAACTCCTTCGGGATAGGCAAGTGTGGCAGAAAATGAACCCCCATCAGTCCGTGGATACAAACAGGCTGACAGGAATCACAGCCAGTTAGTAAATTAATCTGTCTCCACTCCAGTACCTATATTGCAGGTTCAACCAGCAAATTTAACACGTTTTGGAGAGTTGGGCATTTATTCATCTGTTTTGACAGCATGGTACCAGCTGGTGCCAAAAAAAGGCTGGAGGTCCCAGCTAGTGAAACAAGAGCATCAGCAGAAAAAAATAAGTACTGCTGCTTAGTACAGAAGCCAATCAGGGTAACACAAAAAGCCCCGGCTGCCTGTATTTATGTCCTGAAACAGCAACATGGAGCAACAGTGAACATAAATTTGTGGCAAAATGTACCGTGGATTGCATCAAGAGATCGTAAGACCATAAACCAAGTGCACCCACCCCAAAGCTTCCCAACATAGTCTTTGCATTTTTAAATGCATTCTGAAGCCTCTACAAACAGCACACACACACGCGCGCGCACACACACACCCTGATACATCAAAGCCTCAGCAAGCAAACAAGCCATAGTTACCCTTTGCTTGCTTGCTAATTTATTCATGGGTGTATCACAATCCTTTTAACTAGCCCCTTCCTTTTAACCAGTCTACTTCTCTCAAGCATGGCATGTTTGTTGTCTGTAGGGGTGGGGTGGGGTGGAGACTGGCTGCATCTACTAGACCTAAACTAAGAGAACAGCTGGGGGAAGGGGAGAATCTCTCTTTAAAAGAGGAAATTTGCTGTGTCTGTGTGTGTGTGTGTTATCTAGCAAGCAGCAGTGTTATCACTACTAGAACACACACATATACAGTATGGCAAAAATTAATTCTTCCTAATTAGATGTGTGTGTTCCAGCAAGTAGACAGTGGATCCATCTCTATTTTCTTTTACTCTAACCATCAACTCCACTACTTCAGAACTACCACCAAAAAAAGAGCAACAAAAAACACTTCAGCTGAAATGGGACAGGCAGTGTGGAGGTTGCCTCAGAGACAGGTAACTAGATATATTTTCCAGCTCTAGCAACAACAGAAGTATAAGCACTGAGCAGCACTTCCTGGTCTTCCTCTCTTAAGTCTCAACAGCAGATGGATCCATAATGGCTTCGGCAGTGCTCTGTTTCTCTACAAATACCTATTGCTTTACTCAAAAATCCCACAACCACCCCAAATTATCCAAACCAGCAGGGACAGATTCCAAAACTGCACAGCAGATCCACCCAAAACAGGTATGTTTTATTTTGTTCCCAGAAAACTTGTGTTTTGTTCCAGCCATGAAATTCCTAAAACTACCATCTCAAGTTCTAACCAATTCACACTGAACTACCCATTCATATGCTATGATGTTTCATCAATACAATAGCAGAGTTTGGTTCCTGAATACCTGAATAGGTTGATATTGCTCAAATGCTGTTAGCTTTCAAAGACAACTATGCATGAAACAGAGGGATCTCCACAGAGAATATTTCACATATATAATTGTATGTGAATTTGTTTTTCTACAGTGGACCTCAATAGGGCAGTGTTCTTATTCACATGGAAGCCAATATAGGTTAAGGCCTTTGCCCTGTAGACATCTACGTTTCTGAGGACATTCTGTGGCAGGTGACGTAAGGTGGGAACAGAGTTTATCGGAAGACTTGTCAGGATGAGTACTTCTAGTTCCTGAATGTCTTTATAGAGCTATACTGTCTTTGTTTAATTTAAGCTAAACGTGCCTTTAATCCATCAGTTGCAAATACAGTTGACTTGTCTCTTGCCTGAAAACTTCAGGCTTTGGGCTTCAGAAAAACACCACCACCACCAAACAGGATGCACAGACAGCATACTGTCTCCTAATGTCCGCTTAAGCTAATCAGATTTGAAAGCCCACATCAAGGAGTTCAATATTTAGTACAGTATATTTGCAGAAGAGCTTCAAGATGAATGTACAATTTAATAGTGCCCCTTTGATGATCCCTAGAAAACTCATGCATATATAAATTCATTACTCAGAATCTCTGTATCTGCAATTAGTGGGCTTCTGTATCAGCAAGTAGAGAAATCTCCGTTTGAGGAAATTAGAGCGGTAAGTTAAATTACAACGTTTGTCAATGAGCCCATTCTTACACTATTGATTTGTGCTAGGTGACATGATGACCTGATCTGAACCACACACACAAATGTGATGTTTCCTTAATTGAAAACCAATTGGGTCTTTATTCCCCAACCACCTTTTTAAAGGATTTATTTGTATTATCTATATTTTCAATCTCTGATACACTTAGTAAATATTACAGATCTCAAAACTACTGATTTATACTGTAATTCAGAACTACGCAGTACTTCAGATGGAAGATTTCAACACAGCATGCACTGCACATTAAAATCCAAATTAAAAAAAATCCTTTGAAAAGAGAAGAATGTTAGCACTTCTCTTGTATATATTGTAGTGCACTAATTGTTAGTTTTCATAATGTAGCTCATTAGTTTTGCATAATTTAAGTTTTAATTCATCGTTTAATTTTTAATTAAGGAGTCTTTCAAGATGAGCTTTCTGCTCAGATTTTAGTCAGTTGCTAAACATGTTTTGTAAAAAAAAAAAAAAGGCTCAAGCAAGACAATGTCATGATAGCCAATGTAGTTCTCTATGATATCACTATGAAAACGATTGTAGTATATACTTGGAAAAAAATAACTGCAATTTTAACACTAAATACAGTACTTTTAATAATTAAAAGTGATGAGAGTATGCAGACACTGAGGGAACAAAAATCTTAAATGAAAAAACAAAGCAACTTCCTCAGGTTGGTATCGCATTTCGGTCACAATTATCACAAAATGATATTTGCAACCCCAAGATTTCATTGTATCATTTGGTTAACATATATGCATTTGCTAGCTGGATCCCACTGAACTTGAACTTACCTTAGCAGTAATTCATATCCTTAGTTTCCAATACAGAATTCAAAAAGACAGAGCAGTTCTAAGTAAGGAGACAATGTGTTATATAAATTATACAGGTAGTCTTCGACTTACAACCATTTGTTCAGCGACTGTTCGAAGTTACAAACATGCTGAAAAAAGTGACTTACGACCGGTGCCTGAAATTATGGCTGTTGCAGCACCCCCATGATCACATGATCAAAATTTGGGCATTGGCAGCCCACTGGCACTTACACCTGCAGGGGCGCTGAAACTCCCTCACCCGCCCATCTCCCCCTATCTATGACCTTGGCCTGCTGCCCTCTGCTTTGCCTCCCCAGCTGACCTTACCACCTTCTTGCTCCCGCTGCTGATGAGGCATGCCCGACCTGGCTGCTGGGCCAGGCCGGATGGGGCTTTGGCTCCAGAAACAGAAAACAAAACCTACTAAAAGCAGCCTCTCAACAGCGCATGTGAAAAGACCCCTTTTCACTGCACTCCTGGGTGCGGCTGGAGCTGGCTTCGACTTCATCTCCAGAAACAAACAAAACATTTTTTTCTGTTTCCAGACCCAAGCTAGCTCCAATCCCGCCCAGGAGCATGGCGAAAGGGGGCATTTCCAAATGCACTGGTGAGGGCGTGCCTTTAGTGGGTTTTTTTTTTCTGTTTTCAGAGCCAGAACCGGAGCCCAGCTCGTCAGCAGTGGGAGCAAGAAGACGGCCAGGTCAGCTGGACCGGCGAGCAGAGGGCAGCAGGGGGCCAAAAGGGCATAGGTGGAGGGAAATAGGCAGGTGCGGGGAGTTGGAGGCAGTCCCTTACCTTACTGAGGCTCAGGGTCAGGAGGGGCCAAGCCCAGAATGGCTTGGATTGGGGTGGGTGCTCAGCTAATGACTGGTAAAATTTGCTTAATGATGGCAAGGGGAATTGCCAGGATTGCAGTTGCTAAGTGATGCAATCACATGATGTCTTGCTTTGCAACCGCATTGCTTAGCAATCAAAATTCCAGTCCCAATTGTGGTTGTAAGTTAAGGACGACCTGTAATTAGAGAGCCAATTTTTGGATTCATTTTGTTAATCCTAAAGTTACATTCTTAAATATGTATCTGTGGGTCCTTTTTTATGTAATACACACAAGGTCTTAATGTTGAAACAGGAATGAGGCTGCACTTTTAGTTCTCCTACCAATAACAATATCTATCAATGAAGTCTATTTATAGTCCACCTTTTCTCCAAGCAGTGTACACAGCAGTCCCTCAACAACAACCCTGCAAGTTAAGGTATCTATCTATCTATCTGGCTTATATGGCACTCATCTTACGTACCATAATCCTGGGTGGCTCACAAAAACAGCACTAAAAACATTAAGAGAAAATAAAACCATCATCAAAAACTCATCCTCTGTTCCTCCCCAGTGGCATTTTGACCATCTTCCGACCTGGGGGTCTCATCTTCCGATGGTATACCGACATATCTCTGGTTGTACTGATCCATTTAGTTTTCATGGCAAGAATACTGGGGTGGGTAGCCATTACCTTCCCCAGGGATCGCATTTAGTCTGACCTCTCTGTCATGACCTTCCCGTCTTGGGTGGCCCTTCATGGTTTAGCTCATGGCATCATTGAGGAGCTCAAGCTCCAGCACCACGACAAGGTAACGATCCTTTGCTGAAGATATGGATTGTACAGCATGTATAAAGATGGTTCATTTCACACCCAAATGAATTTCCAGGACTGAAACAAGTTCACTTATTTTTATTTTAAACATGCGCGATTACCTCACATCACATATTTATTTTACAAGCAGCTAAATTCCAGTAGCCTTTTTTGGCTCATTATAAACAAAAAGGAATAAAATGTCTGTATTGATCACACAATAAATAAAAGAAATGATAGAAGTATCAGGGTTGGAACACCATTAAAATGAAGCACTCCCTAAGAGGAAAGATAAAAAGGGGAGGGGGGGAATAGGAGCAACTGGGAATATAATGGATCCTTAATTAATTTCAAGTCCCTAGTTTGAGTTTAGCTAAGGTTGGGAAGTAGATGCCATAAAACTAAAGAAACTGGGCTATCACAAGCACTGATGGAAGCCCCAAATAGCTCATGATAGATCTGCATATGCACAGATGTTCAGGATAAACACATCTAAGGTTTTTTTCAGTTGGAAAAATATAAACCACTCAATTTTGCTAGAGTTCATACTACCACTAAAACTATACAAAGTCAAATATAGATAAATAGCAAATAGATGAGAGCGAAAGAGAGGAAAGGAGAGATTTTAAGTAACTATTAATTTGTTTACTGGGGAACTCAAAATATTGTTACAGAATCCCACTCAAAAATTATTTCATTATCCAGTACTGTCTTTTCAGCAGTCTGTTCTTCTTCAACTATTGCTGACACTGTTTTTATGGTTTTTATTATTGTCAGTGATACAGAATCCAAGTAGATATAATGGGGTGAACATTTTTATGGTAATGAAATTGCAATATTTTTATGTCAATGGAAATTAGACAAATAGCAGTACGTTGTGGGCAAATTCACAACCTACAAATGGTGTTTCGCACTATGTGCCCTTTCTTCTCCTCAAGAATAACATATGAGACTCAGTATATACAATTAGTGCTTCTAGAAAATTATCCCATGCTGTCATTAGCACAGCCACACTCATGGTTTAAAACAGGCACATGTCTCATTGAGACTTCTTCTAAGATGGAATAAGTAGTGCTATCTTAGCGAGCTCTACCAGATGTTTTATCACATCATTTTGAAGACACTGAAACTATTTTCAGAAACACATGCATGCGGAAATAGCAACAAAATTCAAAGTGCAATACTGTGAAATCTGAAAGTTAATGTAAAACTATTCCTCATTTTTAGAAGGAGTAAAATATTACCTATGTGCACAACTGTAAAACTTGACTAATTGGGTCAATAAGACCATGCAAGTAACCTGCTTTGTTGTCATACTGTTGTAAACAAGCAATTAATTTTAATAATCCTAGGATATGAGTTATCAGCTTATCAGAGTTTGGGATCTCACTTTCATGGCACAATACTTGCCCATGGCTTCTTTTATCACTAACTTACAGATTTTAGAGAAGCAGGAAAGATGGCAAGAAGAGACAAGCGGCAGATTTAGCATACGTTTTGCTGATGACCGTGATGCAAAAACAGGTTGTAGAACAGATAAAAGGTTTCCTCCCCCTTCCTCTATTCACCAATACTAGAATTTATTTATTACTTAGAGAACAGCCTGAGGAATAAATAAGCATTGTTCTGGACCAGTAACCTGGCAGTGGTGCAAATGATTAATATGTAGTTAGCTCAGATGAACAAGGTGATATAATTATAGTAAGAGCAAGGCTGCTCCATTACTCAATATTGAATATTCATTTTAAAGCCAAATTTGTCAGAGGTTTAAATAATAGCACTGTCAAGACAGCCCCCTCCCCCAGCTTTATTTCCAGAAGGGCAGTTTTAGGGAATCAACAGAAGATATCTACAGAACAAACCTGAAGAAATCTGCATGTCTCAAATCAATATACTGTGAATGAGTTAGAAATTAACCAAAGGAACATTCCCTATTGTGGGTTTGACCTGGATGTTTTCAAAAGGAATAGCAAGTTTCCTGAAATTCATAAGCAGCCACTTTCAAAATATTAATTATTTTTAAAACAACCATTTGGGATGGGAAGAGAGAAATCAGAAAGTTATGAGAGCTCCCAAGTCAGATGACAGTGATGTTGCTGCTTAAAAAAATAAAAACCATTCCGTCCATCTCCTTGAGGATTTTAAGGCTATTTACGAGCAGATGTAGAAAAATAACTGGAAAAACCAACCAGACAACATGATTAGACATGTAAAAGCCACTATATCTGTTTCTTCAAAACTTTCTAAACATCCCTAAAATGCTTTAAAAGGAAAGAGATTTTTAAGTATATGCATATCCTTGATAGAGATGGAATCTTTTAAACCAAATAGGCAGGGAAACTTTGAGGGTGTTTATCTTGTTTAAACAAAACACTCTGGCTGTTCAGATCTTAAAATGCTTCTGACTACACAAATGGTGAAAAGCTATATAAAGCATTGCATAGGAATGATCATTCTCAACTGGTCAAAGCAAAACAGATGAAGCACAGCTAAACAGCTGGAATGCTAGGAAGTGGCAGATGACCAAACTATATGGGGTTGATTCCAGAATATTCACTGCATTAGCTCCCACTGCAGCAAGGGAACATAAGTTAAATCATAATTAACTTCTGCCATTGATTTCAAGGCGACAAGTCCAATTCACTTAGAAGCAATTTAAATATAGGGCAGTTCAAACAAACCGGTAAGCTATATCATGATTACTGACTGGTTAATGGCTTTACAGTTTAGAAATGGCTATGTCATGGGAGAGAAACCATACTTCAAGCCATAGTTTGTTACTGTATACCACTGGTTCCTATGACTTAGTGTTCCATCCAAAAACTCTGTGTGACCATCTGAGCCATGTTCAGCTAGCAGATTTCCCACCCATGGTTACACAACCTAAGCTTAGCAAAAATTGTGAAGATCTCTATATCTAACTTGCAGCAGTATATCACACAAAAGGAAATGTAATGATATCTAAGACAATGCAGAGGGCAAATCTAAGCCTTTACTCCCCCAATGATCCCTTTTTTGAAGCAAGCATTTACTATGGGTAAAAATCCCCCACTGTATGTTACAGGGAAGCTGGGAAAAGCAATGTCACCATACCCCCAAAGTGAGCAGCAAGAGGCTGAGGGAGGGACAATGAATAACCAGATAATAATAATAACCCAGTAGCTCCTGCCCTTTGGAACATCCTTCCGCCAGAGGTGAGACAAGCCCCCTCGCGCCTGAACTTTTGTAAGGAACTAAAAACCTGGTTCTGTCATCAGGCATGGAGTGGGAAGGGGAACAAGCATTTGTGGGGATGGCTAGCACCCTAGAAGGGCCTTTTACACTCATGGACTGAGATACAACCTTAGCCATTGGGATTTTATTACATATTATACTTTATTGTTTATTTATATTTATATATTTATATTCATTGTATTTATATGTACATTGTAACGGTTGCCTCGTTACCCAATAAGGCACGGACTCACTTAGACGGGCTAAGGATTTCCGTTTATTGAATACAGAGTGCATACGCGCAAAAAGCTGGGAATGCGGGCGTGGCAGCGGGGTACCCCGTTTATACCCGCGTGGTGGACCTTGTCTCCCTCCACCCCCTATTGTCCCACGAGTTGGATCCGGATCCCTGATGGGCGATCTGGAAGCGATACCGGTCTGCTGATGGGTGATTAGGGTGATCACCGCTGGTTTCTTCTGTCTCTTCTTCCTTATCCGTTGCAGGTGTGTGCCCCGGGGTAATGTGTGGAAGTTCCGCCGATCTGTTTGATGGCCCTTCTGGTTCTGGCAAAGGTGTGCCTCCTTTGTCCCTTGATTGCTTTTGGTGGTTGAGTGCTTAAAGGATTAGGGCTATCCCTTCCTTCTTCCTGAAAGGCATGTTCCCCGTTGTGATGCATGGATGCCTTGCAACGGGGAACATGACATACTGCCCCCCCAAAAAAAACTCTAGGGTGCCGGTTTGTCAGGGTATGCTTCGTGGAAGCGTTTGACAAGCCGCTGTGCTGATACCTCTCTCGCTTGCACCCACTCCGGGTGGGGGAAATGCTTCCAACGGACGAGGTACTGTAAGGTGCCCCTTAGTCTTCTGGAGTCTAGTACCTCTTTAATTTCAAAATGTTGTTGTCCATCTATCATGATGGGTGGGGGCGGGGGGGGTTCGTTGTGCCACTTTGAAGAGCTGACCGGTTTCAGTAGGGCACAGTGGAACACTGGGTGTATGCGTCTTAAGTTGTGTGGTAGGTCCAATTTGAAAGTCACTGGGTTGATGATTTCCGTGATTGGGAATGGGCCAATGAATTTGGGTGCCAGTTTCTTCGAGGGCTGCGGAGACTTGATGAACTTGGTGGAGAGGTAGACCCTATCTCCCACCTTGAAGTTTGGCTGCGCCGCCCTGTGGTTGTCCGCGAACTTTTTGTATGTTGCTTGGGCGTCTGAGAGAGCCAGCTGGATGACGGGCCAAACTGTGACCAGTTGCGCCACCCAGTCGTCTGGGGAACAGGGCGGGGAGTCTGGCTGGGGCAGTTCCGGAATTGGAACAAAGTCTCTACCATATACGACCTTGAAGGGGGTGTGACCCATGCTCTGGTGCACTGCGTTGTTGTAGGCCACCTCGGCAAAGGGTAGTAGGTCTACCCAGTCGTCCTGTTGATAATTTATAAATGAGCGTAAGAATTGCTCCAGGGTGGAGTTAAGAATCTCCATAGAGCCATCTGTGTGGGGGTGCCAAGCCGTGGACAGTGCTTGCTTGGTTCCAATTAATTTTAAAAATGCCTTCCAAAATTTGGAAGTGAATTGTGTGCCCCTATCCGTCACCAAACAGGAGGGGGCACCGTGCAATTTATAGATGTGGTTTAAAAAGAGGCGTGCCAGCTGTTGCGCGGAGGGAATGGAGGCGCAGGGTACAAAGTGCGCCTGTTTGGAGAAATAGTCTTTTACCACCCAGATAACCGTTTTTCTCTGGCTGGGTGGCAAGTCCACAATAAAGTCCATCGATATTTCTTCCCAGGGGCGGGAGGGGTTCGCTACCGGCTGCAACAGTCCCTGGGGCTTCCCCACTTTTTGTTTGGCCATGGAGCATGTGGGGCAAGCAGCGACATATTCCTTTACATCCCGCCTAAGAGTGGGCCACCAGAATTGTCGTCTGACTAGATGCAGTGTTTTTATGAACCCAAAGTGCCCAGCTGTTTTATCGTCGTGTGAGCGGCTCAAAACCTCCGCTCGCAATTGCTCTGGCACGTACAAGTTGTTCTGTTTCCAAGCCAGACCGTTTGTGAAAGATACATTGTGTTCGTGGGTTTGCAACCATGTATCTGTTTTGAGGGCTTGAGTGAACTGTTGTTGCAAGCTAGGTGAAATTGACATGCGTTTCCCTCCCCCTGCGGGTGGCTGCGCTGGAGTCCGCTGTGTCCCGGTTTGGTTGCACATGACGGCTTGGCAGCCCAGCTGTGTGTCGGTCCACACAGTGCCTACAATGTCGGATGCCTGACTGGCATCTTGGGGCCGCCTGGAGAGAGAGTCAGCTAGGAAATTCTTCCTCCCTGGTATGAATTTTAGTTTAAAGTCAAATCGGCTGAAGAACTGTGCCCAGCGAACCTGTTTGGGGCTGAGGCGTTTTGGAGTGCTGAGAGCCTCTAGGTTTTTGTGGTCCGTCCATACCTCGAAGGGGCAGGTGGCCCCTTCCAGGAGGTGCCGCCCTGCCTCTAGGGCGGCTTTGACAGCGAACGCCTCCTTTTCCCACATGTGCCATCTCCGTTCCATCTCGGAGAACTTGCGGGAAAGGTACACGCATGGTTTCAGCTGATTGTCAGAATCCCGCTGAAGCAGGAGTGCCCCAATGGAAAAGTCAGAAGCGTTGACTTGTACAACGAAAGGCTTGGTGGGGTCGGGGTGTTGCAGCACTGGCTCTGCTGTAAAGAGGCTTTTGAGGTGCTCAAAAGCCCTTTGACAGTCAGCAGTCCAGTTCAGGAGCGCTCCCGGGTTCCGTGACTTTCGCGTGTCTCCCAAGCCTTTTGTACGGAGTAGGTTGGTTAGAGGTGGCACAATTTCTGCCAGTCCCTGGATGAAACCGCTGTAGAAATTCGTGAATCCGAGGAAACTTTGCAGTTGCCTCCTCGTGCGTGGGCGCTCCCATGCCAGGATGGCTTGGACCTTACCTGGGTCCATCTCGATGCCCCTCGCCGAGATTCTGTAACCCAGGTAGTCAATTTGTGATTTATGAAACTCGCACTTAGAGAGCTTGGCATATAGCTCTGCTTTGCAGAGTTTCCTGAATGCTTGCTTAACTAAGCGTCCGTGCTCCTCTTCCATTTCTGAGTATGTTAGTACATCATCTAAGTAGACGAGGACCCCCTTGAACAAGTGGTCATGCAAGACCTCGTTAATCAGCTGCATAAATACCCCTGGTGCCCCCGCCAGACCAAAAGGTAACACCTTATATTGAAACGACCCCAGGGGGCAATTAAACACCGTCTTCCATTCGTCCCCCTCCCATATCCGTATGCGGAAGTAAGCCTCCCGCAAGTCCAGTTTTGAAAATATTTTGCCCTTAGAGAGGTGTGCCAGAATGTCCTTGATGAGGGGTAAGGGGTATTTGTTTGAGATGGACGCGGCATTCAAGCCGCGGTAGTCTGTACAAAGCCTCAATGTCCCATCCTTTTTTTCCCTGAAAAGGACCGGGGCTCCGACTGGTGAGTTAGCAGGCTCAATGAAGCCGCGTGCCAGGTTTTTGTCTACGAATTCTCGCAATGCTGCCAGCTCCTTCTGGGTCATTGCATAAATTTTGGGCTTTGGTAAGGGTGTATTGGGAACCAGTTCTATTGTACAGTCCGTTTTTCGGGGGGGGGGGAGTTTGTCCGCCTCTTTTTCCCCGAACACATCTGCGAACTCTGCGTACCTTTCTGGCAATCCTGCCCAGGCCGCTTCTTCCAGATGTGTAATTGTGGATGCTGCCCTCCCCACCGCAGCACAGGCAACCTAATCCCCTGTAGGCGCTTGATAGGAGCCGTCTGGGAAGGTGATTGTCCTGGTCTGCCAATTGATGTGTGGGTTCCGTCACACCAACCACGGGATACCCAGGATTATTAGTGGTTGGCCCACCGGTGCCACGATAAATTGCATGCCTTCCTGGTGGCCGCCAAGCTGCAGCGCCACTTCGTCGGTGTATTGGGTGACCGCCCCCCCCCCGCTGCTGATCCATCCAATTGAGTGAAAACTATATGGTGCTGAAGTGGATAGCAGCGGAAGTTTAAATCGGCCGCCAGGTGCGGGTGCATCAAGCACCTGGAGCAGCCCGAGTCGATCAGGGCCCAAATTTTTACAGACTTCAGCTGTGATCTCAGTTTGACCTTGACATACAAGGTGGGGCAGTTTTCACTCATCCAGCTGTTGCTGCACCCTTCTTGATCCCCCACCTGCCTCCTGGCGCTTCTTAGGGCAGATGGTTGGCGTTTCCCGCCGGCTCATCGTCGCTCGCTGACTCTTCGATGGGGTAGGGAAAAGATTGCCGTGCAACTTCTCCAGTAGCGGCTGGCACTTTTTTAGGCAGTGATGGTGGTTTGCCCGGTGGTTTCCATGGTCTGTTGTCGTTGGCTTTGGTGTTCGGGCAGGATGCGGCTTTGTGCCCCTCCTTCCCGCAACGTAGGCACTGCCCCTTGGAGAATCGCCGTTCCCTCTCCTCCCGCCAGGATTGGGGTGCTGGTCTCGCCAGTCCGGCCGCGGTTCTGGGTCCCCTTGTCGTTGTCATTTGCAGGGCTGTTCGCTTCACTTGTAAAAAAGTTTCTTGGGCATTTTCTGCCTTTCCGGCCAGCCGTATCCACTCAACGAGAGTGGTAGGGTCGTCCCTGCCTAACGCCCACCTCAAGACGTTCAGGTCCAGACCCTCCTTAAAGTGCTCAATCAGGGTCGATTGTGACAAGTCCTCCACCTTTCCAGCCAGGGTTTGGAATTCCATGGCATAGTCTGCCACAGAACGTTGCCCCTGGCTGATTTCCCTTAATGCTCTTTTTGCTCTGTCCTTTTCAAGGGGATCTCTGAAATGTAGGTCGAGCGCCCATATAAAATCGTCGACGTGATCTAGTTCTGGGGCACCTGCTTGGCACATCTGGACGTACCAATCAGCTGCCCTTCCCCGTAGTTTGTTTGCTATTGCGCTGATCTTGCCTTTTTCAGATCTGAAACATTGTCCATATTCCTCTATGTAATTTTTTGTGTTGGTGATGAAAAAGGACAGCTTGGTCGGGTCTCCATCGAACTTGACCCCGAGGTCTTTGACTCCTGTTCCCGGTGGGTTCCACCTCACTTCTGGGCATGTGGGCACTTCCCAGGCTGTCGGGGTTCTCCATCCTCTCTGTGGGGATTCCCTTGGCCGGGTTCCTGGTGGCATTGCTCCTGTCTCGTGCCTGCTCCAACCTCGACCCAGATGTCGCATTTCTGGGATGGGGGGGGGAGACGACCTCCGTCTCGGTTCGGCACGGAGACCTCTGCCTGGTTCCGCGTCTTCTTCTTGCCACCTCCGTCCCCGCCCCCGATGTCCCGTCTCGGAGGTTGGGGGGGGGGGTGATGCGCCTCCAGAGCCTGGTTCCGGCTCACCTCTCCCTCGGGTTTCCCACCCGATCGTCAACCTCAGGAGCAGCTGTTCTATCGACTCCAGCCTGGATTCTACCGTGCTGAGCCGCTCATCAGTTGGGGAGCCTTCCGCGGGCTGTCCACTCCGCCGCCTTCCCTCCACTCCTGGGGTTGTTGTGCAACGCTGTTCCTTCGCCTCTTTCGACGCCCTGAACGGTCCGGGCAGAGATCCCGCCATCTCGTCCAGGGTGACCCACTCGCCTTGCGACTCTCTCGTGGCTTCGAGAGTCCCGCTTCTCCCGGTCTCCTCCTCCGAGCTCGATCCCGAACCTCCTCGGACTTCGTTGTGTCGGGGTGCATAGGTCTTTCCAATCGCTCGTTCCGTGGAGCCAGGTGACCTGTCGCCGGTCCTTGGGTCGCCGCCGCTGTCGGTGGATTCTGTCCATCGCCAACTCGGGTCCCTCACAGATCAGATCTGGATTGGTGCTGGCGGAATTTTTTTTTTTCGAGATTCCCGGCTTTATGTAACGGTTGCCTCGTTACCCAATAAGGCACGGACTCACTTAGACGAGCTAAGGATTTCCGTTTATTGAATACAGAGTGCATACGCGCAAAAAGCTGGGAATGCGGGCGTGGCAGCGGGGTACCCCGTTTATACCTGCGTGGTGGACCTTGTCTCCCTCCACCCCCTATTGTCCCATGAGTTGGATCCGGATCCCTGATGGGCGATCTGGAAGCGATACCGGTCTGCTGATGGGTGATTAGGGTGATCACCGCTGGTTTCTTCTGTCTCTTCTTCCTTATCCGTTGCAGGTGTGTGCCCCAGGGTAATGTGTGGAAGTTCCGACGATCTGTTTGATGGCCCTTCTGGTTCTGGCAAAGGTGTGCCTCCTTTGTCCCTTGATTGCTTTTGGTGGTTGAGTGCTTAAAGGATTAGGGCTATCCCTTCCTTCTTCCTGAAAGGCATGTTCCCCGTTGTGATGCATGGATGCCTTGCAACGGGGAACATGACATACATTGAATTTTAAATTTTGTTTTGTTGTAAACTGCCCTTCTTGTGGAGGGAGATGGGCGGTGATAAAAATTTGATAAATAAATAAATAAAACAAAACTTCAGGCTGGCTGTTAAAGTGTTGCTTAATGAGAACAGTATCATAAATGGAGATGAAGAAATGTTGCATAATACAGTACAAAGAAACAACATCCACTTACCATTTTTCAAGGGCAAGCCCTCTCCTTTTCTCTGAACACAATACCCTCTTTCATACCACTGAGGCTTAGCTTTAAAAGAAGAACTAGAGAAGCATAAAAACTCTTCTCATTATTAAAAGCTATCAAATTGTAAAGACTTTAAATGAAAAACACCTCTTTACTTTAGAATTTATTAAATTGCAGATCACTTCTATTATCCTTATAAATTATTGTTTAAGAAAAATCCATCCTCTTAAAATTCAGAAGAATTATGTAAATTTAAAATATTCTATAATTACTGCAATAGTATCAATTAGCAGTTTGTGGAAGTAGTGAGATAAACGAACAAGCCATCTACTAACTATAAATACGAGTGGCTTTTTTATATAGCAATCATTTAATGGCATTTTTGTAACTGTAAGATGTTAGATAGGTCATAACATTAGTACTTTCCTTTGAAAACCTAATAATTACTAACCTTTTTCAATTCTGAGTTGATTATTGACTTTGTAATAAATTGGTTTAAGTTCAGTTTCACTGTCAATTGCAATTATTAACTGAATTTCTTCTTTCAACTGTGCTGACCACTAGCATTAAAATGCAAGCATTCCCTTAAATTCAGTTTCAAGAAAATGTAGGAGTCCAAATTGCCAAGTTCTTAAAAAGATTTTAGATAATGAAGTGTGATAAGCTGAAACAAGTTCTCCTGTTAAATGACAGGAGCCATGTTTTGTTGTTTCCTTTCACATGTTCTCCATTACATGAGGGAAAGACTGAGAAATATGTTTATTAGCCCTTCCTCTTTGGTCACATTCCTGATTGCCCAGGGAAGCAACCTTCCACACACTAAGGCAGGGTTTCTCAACCAGGGTTTCATGGAACCCTAGGGTTCTGCAAGAGGTCACTAAGGGTTCCCTGGGAGATCATGATTTATTTAAAAAATTATTTCTAATTCAGGCAACTTCACATTAAAGAGGTAAGTTTCATTCTTTATTTTTAGTTTAAGAACACTGTTAATGCATATATACAGGCCTACACATGAAACGAATATAATAATTTTGTAACTTCTAACCTATATTTGCACCTGAAAGTGCAGGGGTTCCCCTGGGCCTGAAAAACAGTTCAAGGGTTCCTCCTGGGTCAAAAGGTCGAGAAAGGCTACACTAAAGCTAAACTTCTGCAATGAGAATCTCTGCTATTTTTACATAGGTTCTCCCTGTTTTAGAACCTGCCATAGCCGAGGTTTAAATCATGAGTACAGAAGCTTTGAAGACCAGCTAGAATAGAGAAAAAACTATAAAGAAGCAAACTAGAATGGCCTCACTGATCTAAGTTTCAAAGTCTGGGGCGGTACTTCCAGTTTCTCAACAAAAATGTCCTTGCTATTGCTGGCATGTGAAAAAAAGGCTCTCTACAAATGGTAATACTGAAGCAAGTTCATAATAAAGAAGATTGATCTTCAGATACCTCCTGGTCCTACATCATGTAAGGTTTGAAAATAGAATGAAAATAGAATTGGGTTTGAAAATAAACCATGAACCAGGATAACTGAAACACTGAACGATTCCAATAATCCAATGCCATTAACAGCCTGGTAGAAATATTGAGGATTAGCTAAGTTTCTAAATACTTTGCTAGTCACTGCCATCAACTGGGTATCAAAATTGAGTTCAGAAGCACTTCTAAACTGCCAACCTGAAACTTGAAATGGAGTGCTATACAATTCCGTGCAGGATGAACCCCTATTTCTTGATCTGTTGTACTGACCCCAAGTAATCTAAACAGGAATGCTTTAATGTTGATTAAAGTAGGGAGTTTGATTTGAAGCCCTTCCAACTCTATGTTTCTGTAAAATATATGTTTTAAACAAACACTTAAATAAAATGCAACTCTATATTTTACAAGATACAAAGATAACTTACAAGTGAAAGCTCTTATCTTGATCAGTGTCTTAGAAGGTGTACTCAGATCTAGAGGATTCACAATGTGAATGCTGCAAAAGATCTTTGACTCATCTTATATCACTGAAATGGTGATTGTAGACATCTCTGCTACAAATGGTATTTGTAGACATCTTATTATGCCAAGGAGAAGTTGTGGATTACTTCTCCTTGGCATAATAAGTAACCATGGTATGCTGGCCACAAATATTACATTTGGGATTTGCAAACCCCAAATTAAGATCACAGCTTTTTATGCTGTTTGGCAAGTGGCCTCAATTTACTCAAATTACCCACTTTCTAATTAATTGTAAAGATGAATTAAGTTAAAAATAGATGGCACTATATTCACCACACTGTCTGTATGTTTGCTATGTATTAGCTATGGAAAGCATGAGGATCTCCAGATATTGCTGAACTACAACTCCCAACCAGCACAACTCCCTCTGGAATTTTTCCCCACAAGAGCCCTGTGAAATAGGTTGGAGTGAGAGAAGGTGACTGACCCGTAGTCACCAGAGAGCTTCTGTGGCTAAATGTGAACTTAAACTGGGCCTTCCTGGTCTTTGTTCAACACCATAACCAATATGAAGGTGAAAAGTCCCCTGTGCAAGTACCGAGTCATGTCTGACCCTTTGGGGGGACACCACTTTCACAACATTTTCTTGGAGACTATATCGGGGTGGTTTGCCATTGCCTTTCCCAGTTGTCACTTTCCCCACCAAGCTGGGTACTCATTTTACCAACCTCGGAAGGATGGAAGGCTGAGTCGACCTGAGCCGGCTACCCGAAAACCCAGCTTCTGCTGGGATCAAACTCTGGTCGTGGGGAGAGTTTTGGGTGCAATACTGCCGCCTTCTACTCTGCACCACATGAGGCTGTTGTGTATACTGCATATTAAATAATATACCACATATTAAAACAAAAATACTCTTAGGAAACAAGGTAACATAGCTTTTCTCTCACCAATCAAAAATCAGTTGGTTTAGAATCTATTATCAGAAAAGCCCCCAGGTTTTCATTTCAATTTAGAAGTCTTTGCATAATAGTAGAAACACTGTAGAATAAAGGTCTTTTTAACACCTTTCTCTCCATGACTCATTTTCACTAAATAATCTAATTATTACAGCAATGGCAGTAGCAACTGTTACCACGTCCAATTAGAAGTAAGCTTTCTAAAAAAAAATAGATGTTCAGTGACTACATATCAAATATTAAAAGTTCCACTCCAGCTTCCAGCATTTAAAACCAGAAATATCCCTACTAAAGAAAACAATGGAGACTCTAAGTTCCATGACCGTATGATTTATAAAATACACCGACAAATGGCAGTAGCTTTCTTTGCGATATCTACAAAAATAAAACCATTATTTAAAAGAAGAACCATCCACCATAATAAGAACCAATAAAAAGGAAAGAGTCAGATAAAGGGCTTAGGGTTGACGAATGATCCGATATAATCAGATTGTGCTTGTTTATCACAAACACAAAAACACACCATCAAACAGAGCAGGGAATAACTAAATAACCTGCCTGGGTGACAGTTTCTTTTTCAACTAGCTGCCAGGGTAGATAGGTCCAGTTAAATCCACTTTCATTGTAAGTTATGTTGAGATGCCAGGTAGAATATAAAAGAAATAAAAGCAAAGAATATGATAGAATCACCTTGCTGTATTCAAACTAGCCTATGCCTCCAGGACACTGAATTGAAGTAGCCCCTTGCCCTTCCATCCCATCATTGTATTAAAGGATGGGGGGTGGGAGGTGGAATGAACACAAGGAGAATCACATTCCAGGAAAAGCAGTCAGAGGGAGAAGAAACAGATAAAGGCATGATGGAAGTGCTGGGAAATTAGAGCCATCAGACATGAGAGGCAGCAAAAGTTAAAGGAAAAAACTGCTGTGTGCTTATACACATGGTAGAAGGTAGGAAGGAAAGGGTACGTCTAAGGGGGTATGTCCATGTGCATAAGATGACAGCAGAGAGGTCAAGAAAAAAATAAAATAATGTGTGGATCCAAGATAAGAGTGACATCACTTGAGGTGGGATCTTGGGGAAACTGGTGGTGTAACAAAAATATAAGACCACAGAAATATTTCAAGGTTTACGCACTTAATTTTGTTGGTGCATTGCAAGTTATTCTTTATAATATGGGAATATTTTGGACCTCAGTTATACTAACTGCATAACATAGGACTGCCTTAGAAGTCAATACCAAAACCTATTTTTTGCTTCTTAATAATTTTAGATAGAAGAAACCTAAAATAAGTAGTCTACTAATTGTATATAAAAGTAGTACAATTATATGGAGTATAAACTTGTAACATTCAGTGAAATTTATTTATTTATTTATTGGAATTTTGAGGCTGCCAGCTCTGAAAAGCTTGTGGGTGGCTTGCAATATTTAATATATAACAATATATAATTTTAAACCAGGTTAAAAACATAAGTGCCTGGCAAAACAGCAACAATAACATTAGAAAAGACTCAACAGGAGCACCACAAGCACCTTAACCCCAGTTCTAGTAACAGTGCCAGGTCTTAAGGGACTTCCAAAACACTTGGAGAGTTGGAGCCATGCAGATTTTGGGGGGACGTGGTTCTAGTGAGCAGGGGCTGCGACAGAGAAGGCACACTTCCTTGGTCCCACGACATTTAATTGAAGGGACCTGGAATGCACCCACTCTGCCTGAATGCACCAGGCAAGGGGAAACAACTGAAGATAGGCAGTCCCGCAATGAGCCAAGCCCTATGCCATGAAGGGCTTTATAGATGATGATCAGCGTTTTGAATTGCACCAAAGCCAACTAGAAGCCAGAGCAGCTCATGCAACAGCGATGACACACAGGCATAACGAGAAGTGTTTGTTACTGCCTGCGCTGCTGCATTTTGGACCAGCGAAAGCTTCTGGATGATCTTCAGGGCAGCCCCATGCACACCACATTGCAATATCCAATCAGGAGGTGACTAAGGTTTGGGTGACTGCCTGGAAGGCCTCCTGATCTAGGAAAGGGCACAACTGGTCCACAAGTGAACCTGGGCAAAGGCCCTCCTGGCCACGGCTGCAACCTGCTCTTTGAGCAATAGCTGCAAATCCAGGAGAACCCCCCCAGGTTGCCCACCTGTCTCGAATGGGGAAGGGCAACCATATTCAAGACCAAAAGTGAAAAGACCCCCAACCCAGGGAACCCAAACAGCCATAGCCATTCAGTCTTGTCGGGGCTGAGCCAAAGTCTGTTCCTTTCCATCCAGACCTGAACAGCTTCCAGACACTGAGCCAGCACACTGACAACTTCACCTGCACAGAAATATACAACTGGGTATCATCCACATACTGAGACCAAACCCCAAACTGACAGATGATCTCACCTAGTATTGTTATGTAAATATTAAACAGGAGGACTTAGAGCACTGAAGCCTGAGGCACCCCACAAGTGAGAAGCTGTGGGTGCCATCTCTTGTATCCTGTCAATACAAACTGGGACTGACCACTGAGGAAGGAGGTGAACCACCCACAGCCAATCCAGAAAGATACTGTATTTGACAATATCGAAAGCCACTTAGAGATAGGACTTCCAGAGGAGGTATGGCAAACTGAAGATGGCTTCGCAAAAGCAGAGCTGATGACTGCGGCAAAGACCAAGGAACCAGTGAGTAGACTGGTTCCTTGGAACCTCTCAAGATAAGGAGATGATGGGAGATTGCCCATATGTGCTCTGGACAGCTGCTCATCATGGTCTTCCAGGGATTTGAGCACCAGGAGATCACAGGATCAGCCATCTTGCTCGCAACCGCAACAGATATTTTTAAAGGACACTAAATTCACAACTTCAGCAAAGGATCGTTACCTTGTCGTGGTGCTGGAGCTTGAGCACCTCAGTGATGCCATGAGCTAAACCATGAAGGGCCACCCAAGAGGGGAAGGTCATGACAGAGAGGTCAGACTAAATGCGTGTCATGAGTGCCGTTGAGCTGAAGACATCAGCACAACGGCACACATGACAATACCTAGGAAGCAGAGGAAGGGACTTAAGATAAGCAAAGCTCGCACAACAACAGACACAGACTGTCATGTTCGCCGTTTCAATGTCTTTGATGCATCGTAACGTTTCGCATGTCATTAATTGGATGCGTGTTTCATCTTTCTCGGGAGGATGGGAACGGTTATCTTTTGGCTTTGCTTTGGTATGTATTTGTATTATCTACTGCGCTCAAGGTTACTTTCCCAGGCTAGCAACTCTGACGATTGCTAGCACCTGTGCCGGGCGGGGCTGTTACGAGGGAGGCGGGATACGTTTGTACCAAGGGTTTAAGTTTGTATTTGGCGCGCTTTTGCTCATTCTCAGCTTTCTCTGTATCTGCCTTTAGTACTCTAAATAAATCAGATTTCATTTAGCAGCCTCTTGTGAGTCTGAGTATTTGGGGCTAGGGCAACCATTACATAAAGCTGAGAATCTAAGTTCCTAACTCCGCTGGCCCCTGTCCAGGAAAGACAAGCGTCTAACCCTGTGAGGGAGAGAGCCCGCGATGACTGAACCCGACATCATGATGATGGAGGAAGGGGAACCGGACTCGACCGTGAGGCAGTCCGGCCGACCGTCCCAAGGGGGGGAGCGGTCAGCCATCCGAGAGGAGGCGAGCTCCGAGTCGGAGAGTGAAGCCGGGGGGCTGAAAACGGCCCCAGAGACCACCGTAAATTCTCCGGGCGAGCTGCTCACCTGGGATACGACTCAAGGAGGTGCCACGGCAGCGGGGGGTCCCTCCTGGAGGCAGAGATACCCATTGTCCCCCAACGTGGTGCAGGTGCAGCCAACGGAGGGCTCACCCACTCCGGATCGGATCCGAGTGTTGGAGTCCAAAATGGATTCGCTGGAGGCTATACTGAAACAGCTGAGCTTGGATGTGACCTCGTTGCGAGAGGTCCGGGAAGAATCAAGCCAAAGGCATTCAACCCCCTCTTCCCAGGGGCTGTCCCCGGAACGGCGACGGGCGGTGCGGAGGCGCGAAGGGGACCAGTCGGTCCGGATGGAAATCGCAGCATCGCCAGGGCGATCGCCCCGGGGCCCCGTGCCGCCCCAAGCTAGGGGAACACAAGCCGCGGCAGCACCGGTGGTGGGGCGCAGCGCGGCGGGAGGCGGCATGCGAGACTTCCCTGTCAAGTTTGATGGGGACCCGACCAAACTCTCGTTCTTCCTGACGAACGCGAAAGCCTATATGGAAGAATGGGGGGCGTTTTTCCAATCGGAAAAGGCAAGGATCATCACCATTGCCACCAAACTGAAGGGGAGGGCGGCAGACTGGTATGTCCAGATGTGCCAGTCGGAGGCGCCCGAACTGGACAGTCTCGAGGAGTTCCTCTGGGCGTTGAAGCAACACTTCGAGGACCCCTTAGCAAAGGAGAGAGCAAAGCGAGCCCTGAAGGAACTCAAGCAGGGGTTCAGATCAGTGGCCGATTATGCTTTGGAGTTTAAAGCGCTAGCTGGGAAGGTGGATGACTGGTCCCAAGCCACCATTATCGAGCTCTTCAAGGATGGCTTGAATACAGAGGTGCTGCGCTGGTCCCTGGGGAGGGACGACCCATACACGCTATATGAGTGGATCCTGCTGGCGGGGAGGGCTGAGCATGCACAGGAGATCTTTGCCCAGCGGAGGACCGCCAAGTCGGGGCGGGAGGTGAAGCCCAGCCGCCCATCGACCACCGGGGGGAAACCGGGACAACGACCCTGGGACGAGGAGCGGGAGAAGCGGTACGCAAAAGGCTTGTGCCTGAGATGTGGTAAGGAGGGGCATAGAGTGGCAGCATGCCCGAAGGCAAAGGTGGAGGAACGGCCCGGAAAACCGCCAGCAAAGTCCCCTGCATTGCCTAGGAAGCAAAAAGCTGCGGTGGCTGAAACCGAGGGAGACGATGTGATGTTCTTCGAAATTGAGGGGGAGACCGAAATCCCGCAGCCGGCGGGAAACGCCAGCCACCTGCTCTAAAGGGCGCCGCTGGGCAGGTGGTAGAGGATGGGCGCGAGCCTCCATCGGTGAGTGGCACTTACCGCATACTCATGGTGAAATTGAAATTGGGCTCCCAATCCAAGACTGTGGAAGTATGGGCCATGATTGATTCGGGGTGTTCCCGCTGTCTTATGCACCCCGACGTGGTGGCGGCTTTGGAGCTCCCCACGTTCCCTTTACAGCGACCCATCGCTTTTACTCAGCTGGATGGGTCCGTGGCAGGGGGCCAACCGGTCACCCATTTTACAGGGAGTGTAGCCTTGCAACTGGGCAGTCACCAGGAAAAGCTGTCTTTTGTGGTGGCTCCGGTTGGGGGGCCACTGGTGGTGTTGGGGGTACCCTGGTTGGTGCAGCAAAACCCCCACATAAACTGGGTCTACCGAACTATCACGTTTAGGGATGGGTTTTATCAAGCGGCCGAGGGGAAGGGTGCCCCAGAGGAGATGGTGGGGGTTGCGGCAGCTGCGACTCCGCCTTACCCGGCCTCTCCTCTGGAAGGCTTGCCGGCCGAGTACTGGGGGTTTGCTGATGTATTCGGTGAAAAGGAAGCCGATCAGTTGCCCCCCCATCGAAAGACGGACTGTGCCATAGAACTGTTGCCCAACACCCAATTGCCTAAACCAAAAATTTATTCCATGACTCAGAAGGAACTAACTCTGTTGAGGGAATTTGTGGACAAAAACCTGGCGCGCGGATTTATTGAGCCGGCAAATTCACCCGTGGGGGCGCCGGTTCTTTTTCGCCCAAAAAAGGACGGGACATTGAGACTTTGTACGGATTTCCGCGGATTAAATGCCGTCTCAATTTCCAACAAATATCCCTTGCCATTGATAAAGGACATGTTGTCACATCTGGCCAAGGGCAAGATCTTCTCTAAACTGGATTTAAGAGAAGCCTACTATCGTGTACGGATCAAGGAGGGGGATGAGTGGAAAACCGCATTCAATTGCCCGTTGGGAGCTTTCCAGTATAAGGTGTTGCCGTTTGGGTTGGCTGGGGCCCCTGGGGTATTTATGCAATTAATCAATGAGGTTTTGCATGAACATCTGTTCAAAGGTGTACTTGTGTATTTGGATGATGTATTGATTTATACTGAAACCATGAAAGAGCATGTGGCTCTGGTAAAGCAAGTATTGTGTAAACTCAGATCGGCTGAATTGTATGCTAAGCTGTCGAAATGTGCCTTTCATCAGACCCAAATTGACTACTTGGGGTATAGAATTTCTGATAAAGGCATAGAAATGGATCCTGCAAAGGTGCAGGCTATCATGGACTGGGAGAGTCCCCGCACCCGCAGGCAACTTCAAAGTTTCTTGGGGTTCAGCAACTATTACAGATTGTTCATAAGGGGATTCGCTGAGATTGCCTTGCCCCTAACTGAGCTGCTGCGAACCAAAGGGGTGGGAGATACTAGGAGAGTCAAGAATCCCGGAGCGCTGTTGAGGTGGACGCCTGCTTGTCAAACGGCGTTTGAGCGCCTGAAAGCAGCTTTTGTCAAAGAGCCAATTTTACAGCATCCTGATCCCTCCAAGCCGTTTGTTGTACAGGCAGATGCTTCCGATTATTCTATTGGGGCATTGTTGATGCAGAAGGATGAGGCAGGATGCCTCAAGCCCTGTGCCTACTTATCCCGCAAATTCTCTGAAACTGAAAGGCGTTGGCATGTTTGGGAGAAGGAGGCATTTGCAGTAAAAGCTGCATTAGAAGCTTGGAGGCATCTGTTAGAAGGGGCAAATCATCCCTTTGAAGTATGGACTGACCATAAAAACTTGGAGGCTCTTAGTACCCCTCGAAAACTGAGCCCCAAACAAGTTCGTTGGGCTCAATTTTTCAACCGATTCAATTTTCAGTTTAAATTTATTCCAGGGAAAAAGAACTTCTTGGCTGATGCCTTGTCAAGGCAACCTCAGGACTCTGGGGCAGCGCCGGATGTGGTAAGCACCCTATGGACGGCGCCCCAATTGGGCATGCAGGCTGTGACGCGAAGCCAAACGCGCGCGCAGCAGCCGCCCACTACAAGCGCTGTTCAGCCAAGTCCTTTGTCAATTCCCTCCCAGTTGCAACAAAAGTTTCTAAAAGAACTGAAAACGGATACTTGGTTGCTTGCAAATAAAGACAATGTTACTTTTGACAGAGGCTTTGCTTGGAAATCCGACCGCCTCTACGTCCCTGAAAGCCTCAGAAAAGATGTCTTACTCCGTTCACACGATGACAAACTTGCAGGTCACTTCGGGTTTGTAAAAACCTTGCACCTCGTTCGGAGGCAATTCTGGTGGCCCACATTACGTAAAGATGTCAAAGACTACATTGCCTCCTGCACTGTTTGTGCAATGTCCAAGCGCAAGGTGGGCAAGCCCCAAGGACTGCTGCAACCGGTGGCAGCCCCTTCTTCCCCTTGGGAGGAAATCTCCATGGACTTTATTGTCGAGCTCCCGCCCAGCCAACGCAAAACGGTCATTTGGGTGGTCAAAGACTATTTCTCCAAACAGGCTCACTTCATCCCTTGCGTGTCCATTCCGTCGGCCCGTCAATTGGCTCGCCTATTCCTTGTACACGTGTACAGGTTACACAGATGTCCCTCCCGCTTAATTTCGGACAGAGGTACACAATTTACCTCGCAATTTTGGCGGGCGTTTCTCAAGCTGTTGGGCACGAAACAAGCCCTATCCACGGCTTGGCATCCTCAGACGGACGGGGCCACTGAGGCGCTTAACTCGACTCTAGAACAGTACCTTCGAGCTTTTGTGAATTACCAGCAGGACAATTGGGTAGACCTCCTACCATTTGCTGAAGTGGCTTACAACAATGCAGTGCATCAAAGCACTGGCCAAACCCCCTTTCGGGTTGCCCTGGGTAAAGACTTTGTACCTATCTCTGATCTACCACAACCTCCGGCTGGTGCAGCCACTCCAGATGATTGGACAACACAACTGGCTGACTCCTGGCCAATGATTCAAAAGGCATTGGCAGATGCACAAGCAGATTATAAACTATATGCTGATCGGAAGCGGGGCCCCCAACCGGCATTCCAAGTGGGGGACTCTGTGTACCTTTCAACAAAGTTTATCAAGTCATCCCAACCTTCAAAGAAACTTGCACCTAAGTTTGTGGGTCCTTTCCCGATTATCGCTCAGATTAACCCTGTGACTTTTAAACTTGACTTGCCTCATAACCTTAAACGCTTACACCCTGTTTTTCATTGCAGCTTACTCAAACCGACTATTCCTTCTGACCGATGGCATCGTCAACCTCCACCTCCCACCCCCATCATGATTGATGGTCAGCAACACTTCGAAGTTAAAGAAATTCTAGACTATAGACGCCTTCGCAATTCTTTGCAATATTTAGTTCGTTGGAAACATTTCCCTCATCCTGAGTGGGTCGCTGCACCAGATGTGGCTTCCCCTGTTTTGGTAGCCCGCTTCCACTCTGCTTATCCCACAAAACCGGGTCCCTAAGTGTATTTTTAGGAGGGCGGTATGTCATGTTCGCCGTTTCAATGTCTTTGATGCATCGTAACGTTTCGCATGTCATTAATTGGATGCGTGTTTCATCTTTCTCGGGAGGATGGGAACGGTTATCTTTTGGCTTTGCTTTGGTATGTATTTGTATTATCTACTGCGCTCAAGGTTACTTTCCCAGGCTAGCAACTCTGACGATTGCTAGCACCTGTGCCGGGCGGGGCTGTTACGAGGGAGGCGGGATACGTTTGTACCAAGGGTTTAAGTTTGTATTTGGCGCGCTTTTGCTCATTCTCAGCTTTCTCTGTATCTGCCTTTAGTACTCTAAATAAATCAGATTTCATTTAGCAGCCTCTTGTGAGTCTGAGTATTTGGGGCTAGGGCAACCATTACACAGACCCCGGCCGGATTCAGCCATCAAGACACAAAAGAGGAAGAAGGAAAGACAAAGACAGGGCGGATCACGAGGCACACCTGAAGCTGTCAGCAAAGCGCAACGGAGATCGCCCAGCTGACAGCAATCACTGGCCGAAGGAACAGATTATGGGCAATCCCGGGGCACCAGCAGGGGCCCCGCAACCCTTCACCTACCGGCACAGAAGCATGCAGGACAAAGGGGGGGTGACGCAACCCAAAGTGAGGGGGCGCTGACCGGCGCGGGGTATTTAAACCCCGCACCGGCACGCTCCCTTCACTCTCAGCTTTTTTCTGATCCAGCACTACGCTGAAATAAGCCTGAACCTGATTTCCCTGAAACAGTGTCTGTGTTTTACTCAGCGGTAGGCAGCGCATGACAATGCGATCCCTGGGGAAGGTAATGGCAACCCACCCCAGTATTCTTGCCATGAAAACTAAATGAATCAGAACAACCAGAGATATGTCGGTATACCATCGGAAGATGAGACTCCCAGGTCAGAAGATGGTCAAAATACTACTGGGGAGGAACAGAGGATGAGTTCAACTAGACCCAGACGTGATGACGCAGCTAGCTCAAAGCCGAAAGGACGGCTAGCGGCCGACGGTGCTGGTGGTGAACGGTGAATCCGATGCTCTAAGGATCGACACACCAATGTAACCTGGAATGTAAGATCTATGAGCCAGGGCAAATTGGATGTGGTTATTGGTGAGATGTCAAGATTAAAGATAGACATTTTGGGCATCAGTGAACTGAAATGGATTGGAATGGGCCACTTCACATCAAATGACCACCAGATCTACTACTGTGGACAAGAGGACCACAGAAGAATGGAGTAGCCTTCATAATTAATAGTAAAGTGGCTAAAGCAGTGCTTGGATACAGTCCAAAAAACAACAGAATGATCTCAATTCGAATTCAGGGCAAGCCATCTAACATCACAGTGATCCAAATATACACCCCAACCACAGATGCTGAAGAAGCTGAAGTAGATCAGTTCTATGAGGATCTGCAGCACCTACTGGGCAATACACACAAAAGAGATGTTGTTCTCATCACACGAGACTGGAATGCTAAGGTGGGCAAATGACACCTGGAATTAGAGGTAAGCACGGCCTGGGAGAACAAAACGAAGCAGGACATAGGCTGATAGAATTTTGCCAAGACAACTCACTCTGCATAACAAACACTCTCTTCCAACAGCCTAAGAGATGGCTTTATACATGGACGTCACCAGATGGACAACACCGCAATCAGATTGACTACATCCTTTGCAGCCAAAGGTGGTGGACATCTATACAGTCGGAAAAACAAGACCTGGAGCTGACTGTAGTTCAGATCACGAACTTCTTCTTGCACAATTTAGGATCAGACAAAAGAGTTTAGGGAAGACCCACAGATCAGCTAGATATGAGCTCACTAATATTCCTAAGGAATATGCAGTGGAGGTGAAGAATCGATTTAAAGGACTGGACTTAGTAGGTAGGGTCCTGGAAGAACTCTGGACAGAAGTTCGCAACATTGTTCAGGAGGCGGCAACAAAATACATCCCAAAGAAAGAGAAAACTAAGAAGGCAAAATGGCTGTCTGCTGAGACACTAGAAGTAGCCCAAGAAAGAAGGAAAGCAAAAGGCAACAGCGATAGGGGGAGATATGCCCAATTAAATGCAAAATTCCAGAGGTTAGCCAGAAGAGATAAGGAATTATTTTTAAACAAGCAATGCACAGAAGTGGAAGAAGACAATAGAATAGGAAGGACAAGAGACCTCTTCCAGAAAATTAGAAACATCGGAGGTAAATTCCAGGCAAAAATGAGTATGATCAAAAACAAAGATGGCAAGGACCTAACAGAAGAAGAAGAGATCAAGAAAAGATGGCAAGAATATATGGAAGATCTGTATAAGAAGGATAATAATATCAGGGATAGCTTTGATGGTGTGGTCAGGGAGCTAGAGCCAGACATCCTGAAGAGTGAGGATGAATGGGCCTTAGGAAGCATTGCTAACAACAAGGCAGCAAGAGATGATGGCATCCCAGCTGAATTGTTCAAAATCTTGTGAGATGATGCTGTCAAGGTAATGCATGCTATATGCCAGCAAATTTGGAAAACACAAGAATGGCCATCAGATTGGAAAAAATCAACTTATATCCCCATACCAAAAAAGGGAAACACTAAAGAATGTTCAAACTATCAAACAGTGGCACTCATTTCACATGCCAGTAAGGTAATGCTCAAGATCCTGCAAGGTAGACTTCAGCAATTCATGGAGCGAGAATTGCCAGATGTACAAGCTGGGTTTAGAAAAGGCAGAGGAACTAGGGACCAAATTGCCAATATCCGCTGGATAATGGAAAAAGCCAGGGAGTTTCAGAAAAACATCTATTTCTGTTTTATTGACTATTCTAAAGCCTTTGACTGTGTGGACCATAACAAATTGTGGCAAGTTCTTAGCGATAAGGGGATACCAAGTCATCTTCTATGCCTCCTGAGGAATCTGTATAACGACCAAGTAGCAACAGACCATGGAACAATGGACTGGTTTAGGATTGGGAAAGGAGTATGGCAGGGCTGTATCCTATCACCCTACCTATTCAACTTGTATGCAGAATGCATCATGCAACATGCTGGGCTTGAGGAATCCAACCAAGGCTGGGGTTAAAATCTCTGGAAGAAACATTAACAATCTCAGATATGCAGATGATACCACTTTGATGTCTGAAAGCGAAGAGGAACTGAGGAGCCTTATGATGAAGGTGAAAGAAGAAAGTGCAAAAGCTGGCCTGCAGCTAAACCTCAAAAAAATCAAGATTATGGCAACCAGCTTGATTGATAACTGGCAAATAGAGGGAGAAAACGTAGAGGCAGTGAAAGACTTTGTATCTCTAGGTGCAAAGATTACTGCAGATGCTGACTGCAGTCAGGAAATCAGAAGACATTTAATCCTTGGGAGAAGAGCAATGACAAATCTGAATAAAATAGTTAAGAGCAGAGATATCAACTGTTAACAAAGGTCCGCATAGTTAAAGCAATGGTATTTCCAGTAGTAACATACGGCTGCCAGAGCTGGACCATAAGGAAGGCTGAGAGAAGGAAGATCAATGCTTTTGAACTGTGGTGTTGGAGGAAAATTCTGAGAGTGCCTTGGACTGCAAGATCAAACCAGTCCATCCTCCAGGAAATAAAGCCAGACTGCTCACTTGAGGGAATGATATTAAAGGCAAAACTGAAATACTTTGGCCATATAATGAGAAGACAAGACACCCTGGAGAAGATGCTGATGCTAGGGAGAGTGGAGGGCAAAAGGAAGAGGGGCTGACCAAGGGCAAGGTGGATGGATGATATTCTAGAGGTGACGGACTCATCCCTGGGGGAGCTGGGGGTGTTGATGACCAACAGGAAGCTCTGGCGTGGGTTGGTCCATGAAGTCATGAAGAGTCGGAAGCGACTGAATGAATAAACAACACATGTATGGCCTAGAGGGGGAAATCACTTGAGAATTTAGAAATCCTGCTACAATTATGTGCATTAAAACACATTATAATGAATATTGTATTACCTACTATTTATTAACTTAATATTTGCAGTGGGTCCATGTAATTTTTGGAGTACAACCTCAACATTTGGAACAGTATTAGGAAAACTTTTTTTTTTTAATATGAACATCCCCATTTCCTCAAAACATCATCTATAAAATGAAATCTGCTAGATATCAAAGAAGTGAAGCTCAACTCATGATATTGCTTTTTCTTTTTGTTTATTAGAAACTATTTTCTTAACCAAGCCTTCCATGTTATCTTATAAGGTCCTCCCAGAATCAAGTTAATTTTTCTTCTTTTCAACAGGCTGATGGTTTATTTGGTGGTATTACCTAAATCATATTTTAGGATGTACTGTTATTATTTTACTGTGATATTTCTGCTAAAACATTTTACATTTTAAATATCCCATATGCCTGTCTTTTCTTAGAAACAAAAACAAAAAGCTTATAAATGGTGTAAGAAATAAAGACATAGACACAACATTATAAAAAAGGAGATTTTCCCTCCTGTTTTTCATCCTGCATCCCTCCCACATTACCCATATTTGCTCCTGAGAGTTTGACATCCCATTATGGAGGTACAGATGGGGTAAGTGTTTGGATGACATGTGTTGTGTAGATGAACGCCATTCCATTACTGGATGATCACAATACAACTCTAGGTAAATACAATTAAGGTCAAGAACTGTAGCTAAACTACTTCTTTGAATATACCAGTTGGAAGAAGCACATACACATATTCAGACTAAACAAATGTAGAAAATCATAGCAAGTAGTATTGCATTAATCATTGTTGTGTAATTTTTTTCCACACCAAAAATATCAAAGCAAAATTAGCTGTCAAAGCATACATTGAATCAATTTCGAATTGAACAGAAAATTATTTCCTATTTCCAACAGTACTCACTTGGAATGATCTTAAACCTCTGGAAAAGAATTCCCCGATTTCAAAAATTCTGAAGTCTAATTACAAGTAATTATAGCTTTTCATTTTCAACATGATGAAATAATTTGATTCTTTTTACAAGAGGTCTGGTTTAGCTCAAAACAGACAAGTTCTTCTGCTACGAGTTAGTATACAAAGACAATAAAGATCCCTCTTGCAAGAAAATCAGGGATACATACTGGCCATAAATCATAGATATAGGATAGCAGAAAAAGAAAAAAAAATGCCATTCATTTCCATAGCACATGAGTGAAATAAAATAAACAGACCACTGACATTCTTGGCTTTCAAATAGAAGCTGTGTAAGATTGAAGGAAGAAAAATAAAACATGCAGCAAAACAATTACCTTAACAAACAATCAGTTTTAAAGAGAAAGAGAGCAGATGGAGTGAAAACAGTTCTTATGATAGAAAACCAAACACAAGCTATCCAAAGCTAAATTAAAACTAAATATTATTTTAAAGCTGTTTTATTCTTACATTCTGCTGCTAATTCTTTTCCCCTCTCAAAAAGAAACCCTCTTAGTACATAAAAATAAATTGCAATCAGATATATTACATCTTTAAGACTGACTTGCAATCATTGCAAATCAGAACCTTAAAACCAGATGCAGACCATGTGAAGAAAAGCCAATTTAGGTCATCAGCACTATATTATATATTGCTATACACAGCCAACAAAAACAGAGTAATACATGAACAGCCATTTGATCTTCAGTGAATGTGGCTGCACCCAGTTACATTGATTAAAAGGCTTGGATATTGATGTGGACCCATGAAAATGCATATCTAACTACTCCAATAATATTCTCAGCATCCCAACATAGGACAGGATGCGCCTTTCCATTACCTCTCAGCAGGGATAAGGATTTGCTTTCACATACAAGCAATTGTCACTCTCTTTGGATCAGAAAGCAGAATCTCTAGCCAGAATTATCAGTAGGATATAGGCACATGCACCAACAGAAACAGCAGCCTTACTCTATTCTAACAATCTGACAGTACAAAATACATGCCATCATATTAGCCTACTCCAGTCATGCCCACTTCTGCAAGCAGCAACCAAAGAAATGGAGTAAGAATGCTAACACCCAGAGCATGATGATAAACTAATATATTTACTTTGTATTACTAGATGCTAAAAGAGAAAAAAGATGCAATGCAGTTATATTTCCTTCCTATGTCTCCATCTAACCTCTGTCAGGCAACTTGTAGACCATATGCAGGGTCAAAAGAAATTTTGTGACACTATCAAATGTTAAACAGCCTATAGCAACTTTTCAGAAATAGCCTCTGTTATAAAAGAAAAAAAAATCTCAAAACTTTAAGGGACTTAATTTGAGGTAATACCAACTTTATTAAGAAATCCTAACTATATTTGAAGAGTAGGCTTATGGTATAGTAGCCATACCAAGCCCCATCCTAACTTTGGCGCATCCTAATCTTAGATTGACTTTATCGGCTACTCATTCCTAATAATTCAGAGATTTAAAAATAAGAGATCCCACAGATCTCTAGAAACCAAACCAATGTCAAGAATCTCACTTTGTGGAGGAGCATTATCAGTGCATGAAAGAATTGTGAAACACCTCCATAATCCCTGAAATTTAGCCATCCTCATCTAAAATATTGTTTTATTTCAGACTTACTTAACCTGGCATCTAATAGTTGTGTTGGAACTACGACTCCCACAATTCTTAGTGACCAGCAAACTTGCCTGGAATATGGGGATTGGAAGGTTAGGTGGCCCATGCATTGTTGTTGTCCTGCAGATTGCTTTTGATTTATGTCCAATGTAGATGCTTATGTTTTGTTGCTGTTTTTATGGTTTTAAATGGGTTGTGAGCTGCCCAGAGTCGCATCTGCCAGATGGGAGGACTATAAATGTATTTAATTAACAAAAAATAAATAAAAGAAACAACTGAGAGCTGCAGTCTAAACACATCTCAAGCATGAAACCAGGAGGCTGTGAGTTCTAGTCCCACCTTAGGCATGAAAGCTGGCTGGGTGACCTTGGGCCAGTCACTCTCTCTGAGCCCAACTCACCCCACAGGGTTGTTGTTGTGGGGAAAATAGGAGAAGGAAGGAGTATTAGGTATGTTCCCCACCTTGAATGGTTTATAAAAATAATAAAGGCGGAATAAAAATAAATAAAATTAAAATTAAAAAATCCCAAATTGGAGAAGGTGCTTTACTTCATGCACTGAATTAACTAGAAATAAATAATCTTTAAAAAATATGAAGGTCTTATGGTACTTAAAATTAACTGGCTATCTTCCATGGAAACTGAAGGCATTCTACTTTGTTCAGGAAAAAGAGAGGCAATTAATTAGTTCATAATTAACTTGGGTAATTCTAAAGTCCAGTTAATAGAGTTACTACAGATATTCTGCCTACCTTATGGCTTCAGTACAATTTGATACTGCTGCTTTAATCCTTTCACATACTGGAATATTTTACAGAGCAGTCAAATAGCCTCCTTGAGTAAACTTGCTGAAAATTGTAACATACATTATGAAATCAGATTGTACATTGATTGAGAAACTGTATTCACCATTGGCTTTGAGACAGCAATAACATACAGTATTTGTCTCAGAGTTAAAATAGTTCTGAGAATATGCTTACGAATAATGCCTGGAGTTTCTGGCTTGGGGAAGGGATCAACAATTAGAAGGAAGCATTTTATCCTCCAAACCATTTTATACTCACTCTTTTTAAAATCAGTAGTTGTTTTTCAGAAGTTTATTTCTTACTAGTTACTAGTAAGAACTTACTAATCAGACTTTGTAAATACAGTTAATGAAAGATTAGCACCTCATAGAACAAAAAATTTGGAACTGTTCAAATACAGTCTCATTTTGCAAATATACGTATTAACGATATTTATTAAAATCTAAATTTCTGAAAGTAATGCTTGCTTATAACGAACACAGATCTGTGAAATACACACAGTTGAATATCAAAAGTATACAGCAATTTTTAAATTTAGCACAATCCTATATTTATAAAAAATACCCCAAATAATGGAACCTAGAATATTAATAACTAAACCAGAGATTCTCAAACTGTGTGTCATGACATCCTCAGGTGTCAGAAGCAAATTTGAGAGGAGAAGCAGCCACCTGAACTGGGATTTGAATATGCTTTGTCCTTCTTCAGCTCTTAGCCAGGGTTCTCCCTCTCTGCCTGTACCCACAAAGTTGGTGGCAGGTCAGCCCAGTACCTTGCCTTCTTCTAAGCTGCCCAGAGTCACTTGTTGAGATGGGCAGCTATAGAAATCAATCAATCAATCAATCAGATAGTTAAAAACAGTCCCAGGAACCATTACCTGGAAAAGGGTAGCAGGAAGGTTCACTTCAATCAAATATGAGGCCACACTCACCTGCACCAAGTCGCCATATGTACAGCCACTCACCATCTGTGTTGCTTGCAGGGCACTTTCTCATCACACTTGGGGAACCTAATAGCCATGTAGCAAAGGTAAAGGTAAAGGTTTCCCTTGACGTAAAGTCCAGTCGAATCCGACTCTAGGGGGCGGTGCTCATCTCCGTTTCTAAGCCTTGGAGCCGGCGTTGTCATAGACACTTCCGGGTCATGTGGCCAGCATGACGACTCGGAACGCCGTTACCTTCCCGCCGAAGCGGTACCTATTGATCTACTCACATTTGCATGTTTTCGAACTGCTAGGTGAGCAGGAGCTGGGATTAACAACAGGAGCTCACCCCGCCGCGCGGTTTCGAACCGCCGACCTTCCGATCGACAGCTCAGCGGTTTAACCCGCAGCGCCACCGCGTCCCTCATGTAGCAAAAGCTTGGTGTAAAAGGGAAGGAGGGTTTCTAAACAAAGAGGTGGTGGAGCTTATACTTGCTGAGTTTTGGTTACAGTAATTTATTTTGTCAGTCCTTCCAAGAGTTTTCCAGAAAAAAGGAGGAAAACACATAGAAACTAATAAGACAGCAAGGTCTTAAGAGTCTAACATTGGAAAAAAAAAATCCCTTTTTTGAACTTAATCCTCTAACTGGGTTCTGCACCATCAGAGATAGAAAGGATTGTGAGGGTGATGGAAGATGTTTCTTCTGCCTAAATTTTCATAAAGTCTATTTATCCATCCTAAAGGGAATGTGTAGATTAATCTACACCTTGCTTTTTTCCTCCATTATACTCATTGTATCAGTAGTAGTATTTACATATTATTTTATTAGTAATTACATTATTGTGGTTGTTATTATCATCATGCCTTCCAACATGTCACGACGAGTATACATTTTTGTGTGTCCATAAACACTTTTACTCATCCCAACCAGCTCATTCTTGTTTTGGCATTGCTCCTATGTTACTGTCCCTGATGGACAGCCAAACTGATTTTCTTCCCATGCCACTGTCCCTCAAAGAGTAACACTTTCTATTTTTTCATCTGAATTACTTGAGTTCAACTGGGATGGGCTCCTGGCCTTGCCTTTTCTAGAAGTATGTCAGATGCACACAATTATTGGAAAGGAAGTAATATCCAGGAATAGTTCAGCTGGAATTAGCAACTCTACAGATGACAAGGTACAGAATTTGGGCACTGCACAGGATTTTTGCCTTTCAATATGTGTGTGCGTGTATATGTGTTTCTTAATTCTTTTAACGAAAGATCATTTTAAATTTACTACGGTGAACTGGCTGATAACTGTAGTGTGACATCTAATATATCAGTATATTTATTGGAGGGGGGGTGTTATCAAACAAATTCATTATTTTATAGTACCATGACCCCAGAAAGTTTGAGAATTCCTGTGCTAAACTATAGCACTTATAAATAGACATGAGCTGGGGCTTACAGCCTGACATGGCCTATCACTCAAACATGTCAAATTATACAGATACAAATTATACACCTCAAATTATACAGTTGAGTGAATTGGGATGCTTATTGGACCATGGCATCTACTTTTGCTACAATGTTCAAAAGTAGTTGTATATGATATTCCTATTGTGTTGTTTCTGGTCCGTTACTTTAACCAAAGTTTGTGAGAAAAACATAGCATGAAACTAGTGTTCATTCAGCATTCTTAAATTGTTTTATCTCCTTTCAGTTTAATAATAAGAGCACCTGATTAGAAACACTAGGGAAGAGCAGCAAAAGGTTTTTAAATATTTGATCTTTTGCTCCAGAAAAAGCTTATGCTCCAATAGTTGTTTTTTTAAATTTTTATTTGAAACAAAAATGTATTTTCAAAAAAGATATTATCTACAAATGGATGAGTAATTACTGAAGTTATATAATTAATGCTCAATATAATATTAATAAAAGATACCTAACAGTGTACATTGTTTTCATGATATAAAACAAAATATAAATTTTGAGCCTAATGCCAACATCTCCACTATATTATTTATAAATGTTAAAAAAAACCTTATAAATAATATTAATATTTAACTTCTGACTTTCCCCTTCTTTATACTCCAAATGATTTGCAGTACCCATCAATGTAGACTTTAGAATCTACACTCTACCTTGCTGCGTAATATGTAATATATATGGAAGCCATTCTTGCTTAAATTTAGTTAAACTTCTATTATGTATATACTGTATATACTGTTAGTTTTGCCATTGTTGCATATTGTCCAATTTTAAGTTTTCAATCAGATATCGTTGGTACTATGTATTTTTTCCAGTGTGTAGTGCAAAGTTTGTCCCCACAGCTGTAAGCATGTATCTTAATAAATTATGGTATTTTTTGTTGATGTGTTCTGGAATTATATTTAATTAAAAAAAAACATGTGGTTTCATTTCAAATTTGATCCCTAAAATTTTCTGAATGGTGCTGTGTATGTTTTTCCAATACTCTGGGGGGTTTTTTACATGTCCACTACATAGGTGAAATATTCCTTCTGCCTCATGGCATTTCCAGCATTTATTACTGTATGATTTGCCTATTTTGGCAATTATTGATAGAGCTATATACCATCTGTAAAACATTTTATACCTGTTCTCTCTCAAACCATAGCTTGAGGTAAATTTTATAGATTTGTTCCACAGTTCTTCACATTGTTGAATTGAAACTGTTTCTTTGAAGTTTTGCATCCAATTTATCATACATGTTTTTATTTGTTCTGTCTCCATACCATATCTAAGCAGTTTATATATACGGCCTAGTAGGTGGTCTTTACTCCATATAAGCTCTTCAAATTCTGTTACTTTTCTTAATATCCCTCTCCCGTTTTTGAGGTCAGATTTTATTCTTCTAGCACTTTGTACATATGTCAGCCAGGGTACGTTCCAGCCTTTGCTGAGTAATTCTTGCTGTGTTTTTAATCTATTCATAGGGTCTGGGTGGACCATGTTTGCATATGTAATTACACTTTTATTACTGTAGCTATTTCCAACATGAAAAGCATTTAGGGGGAGGCTAACGTGAAATTGTTGGACTTACTGTTTTCCTCATGGAGTTCCATACTTTTATCAAGCTTCATCTTATAATGTGTCCTTTTAGATTTTTGTCCTCTTTTGGGTCCCTATACAATAAATATCTATGAACCCATTAGCTAGGCCAGCTCCTTCCAAAATTGACGTTCTACTGTTCTGGTATTTAATCCACTCTGTTAAACATCAAAAACAACTTACTCTGTAATACAATTGGAAACTTGGAAGAGCAAGGCTGGCTCTATCTTTTGAGTCTTGTAAAAGTTTACATTTGACTCTAGATATTTTTTCTGCTCCGTATAAATTTGTTAACAGTTTCATGCCATTCATGTAGAGCATGTTCTGGAATTAGGATTGGCGCCATTTGAAACAAATAATTTATGCTGAATAATGCATTCATTTTGATAATTGCAACTGATCCTAACCAGGAAGGTTTTAAGTTTTCTACCTTTCAAGACTTCTTTTAATTGCTTCCCATAATTTGACATAATTGTTTTGATACATTTCTTGATTACTGCCTGTCAAATGTGAATCAAAATATTTCACAGAATGTGTTATCTGGCAGCCAAATTGTTTCTGTAAGAAATCTTCTTGCATTAAATGTTTTGTACAGGTAGTCCTCAACTTACAACCATAATTGGGACCAGAATTTCCATCGCTAAGCAATGCAATCGTAAAGCGCAATGTAACATGACTGCATTGCTTAGCAACGGCAATCCTGGCAATCCCCATTGTCATTGTTAAGCAAATTCCACCTGTCATTAGCCGAGGACCCACCCCAATCCGTGCGATTCCAGGCTTGGTCCCTCCCAGCCCTGAGACTTGGTAAGGGTTAGGTAAGGGACTGCCTCCAACTCCCTCCACCCACATGTCTCTCCTGCATCTCTGCCCTTCTAGCCACCCTGTACCCTGCCTTGCAGGGCGGCAAGCAGCCCCAGAACCATGCAGATCTGGGGCTGATTGCCACACTGAGGCTCAGGGACTTCTTGGCGTATCACAGCTCTGGGGCTGCAAGAAGCCCCAGAGCTGCAGGGCAGCACAAGGCTACAGACACCCCTGGAAGCCTCAGCTGCCCCAGCCCGGCCCAGCAGTGTGGCACAAAGCAACAGCATCTCAGTAAGCCCCAGCAGCGCGGTGTGAAGCTGCTATGTCCCAGGAAGCCCCAGAAGTGCAGAGCGAAGCCACAGACCAGCACCATAATGTCCTGATTCAGTTCTCTATTCTTACATAGAAAGTAAAAAAAGGAAGTTAAGTATCAACTGGAGCATCAGAACAAATTATACAGACAAAACGGTTATTCCAATACTCAGGTACATAATAGCAACACCCTAAATAAATGATGTAGAAGAGAAGCATGGAGATACCAAAGTAACATATATAACACAAGTGCTAAGATCATAAGAGGAAGTTTGAGGAGTGCATACCACAGGAAAGTACTATTCAAAATCCATGTTGAACAATGTCAATTTACTTTACAATTTTTACAACTGAGACCACATTCTAGAGTAATTGCCCCAAAAAACTGCAGTTCCAAGTAAGTGTATTTTTATTTCATCTCCCAAATTACAAAATGGCTTCTGCAAAGGGAAGAAAACAAAGAAAATTAAAATTGTATGCCTCTATCATTTTTGGTTCAGCTTTATTCTCAGTTCAGTAAACTGTACATGCATTCATGAAGCTGAATGGCCACAAAAGAAGTTGAATGAATGAATGAATGAATGAATGAATGAATGAATGAATGAATGAATGAATGATTTTGTCAGTTGCAGGTTTTTTTGTCTTTTTTTCCCTTACCATGTTTCCTGGCTAAAAATTCATTAGCACATTTGATGCCAGATTATAGTAGGTCTAGGCCTGCCATATCTGGGCTGCAAATTTAAAATCCAAGCAATCATTAGATGACCTGATTCTAATGCTTTGCTACTATCTATTTATTGTAGGAGAGCCATATTAGACTATGGTAGCAAAAAGTCGGGAGTCTGGTAGCACCTTTTCTGACCAAGAAATTTTATTCCCTCCACCTCATCCCAATATTCCCACCTCATCCCAATTTAAATCCTACAGCGGTCAAGCCACTCTATGTATCTGACGAAGTGAGCTGCAGCTTATGAAAGTGTATGCCTCTTAATAAAATGCGTTAGTCAGTAAAGGTGACTCCAGACTCCTGATTTTTTGCTACTGTCTAGTGGATATTCAGGTTTTGACAGCCTAATATGGTAGCCCAAACCACTAGATTTTCCTACTTCTTTTTCAATGATAAATTTGGTACTATAAAAGCCTTCCCAACCTGATGTCATCCAGATTGCTAGAAGTTCATTCCCAGCTTGGAGAAGACTCCATATACAATCCTGTTTTTCTACTTGCTTCCTCTGCACTTAACTCTGTTGTTTCAGTTTTCTCTCCTTTCTAAATATTTAATCTTCTACGCCCTCTGTGCCAATCCATTCTTTTAGTGAATTACTTGCAATTCTTCCCTAACATCCAGATTTGGTTCATGGTGTTGTAATGTTCCATACTGACAACTGCAACAATTTAACCTCTCATTCTGAATTCTGCCTGGTTTCCACTTCTCTCTCTTTTTATCAGACTTTGTCAGTGCTGTCTATTTGTGTGGTTCAACTATCCTTACTCAGCCACAGAACTCACACTCTATCAAAACATGTGTTCCATTTTTCTCTTTTAACCCTAATGCTTGGGACTTTGCTTTTCTTTTTTCAAACTCTTCCTTAACACCTATCCTTTCCGTGAAGATATGGCTTAATCTCTTAATTCAGAGTTGCTTTCAGGTATTCAGGTATTCTTTGATTTTCTCAATTATCCAGTGTGTATCAGCATTAATGTACCTCAGCCTTTTCTAAAGCCAACCTGTCTTCTTTTCCATGTAGGACCCTAATCTGCACTGAATGATCTGAAGCATTATTTTGCTAGCATGTGAAATTAAGAATACTTGTATGATAGCACGCACACTCTGTTAAGTCTCTCCTTTTTTGGTATCGGAATGGAGAGTAACCTCTTCCAGTCTGATGGCCACTGTTTCATTCTTCAGATTTGCTGTCATAGCTTGGTTGCTTGTCATATTTCTGTGGGTATTTCCATCAGATCCTGTAGTCTTTTGACTTGGTAAGAACCGGAGTGCTGATCTAACTTCATCTTCTAGTACTAGAGGTTCTTGCAGATAAGGAGTATCTTCTAAGATATCTTGAAGGTTGACGTCTCTACAGTACAGTATTTCAGTATATGCCTTCCATCTTTGTTTGACATTCCTTGAATCAATTATTATCTGTCTGTTGGTATCCTTTAGCAAATCAATTAGAGACTGGAACCTTTTTCCGAGTTCAAAGATATTTTGGAAGTTTTTCCTTGTTTCTTTTGTGTATGTTTCCATCTTCAATGTCTTCACATATGTTATTGAAATACTACTTCTTGTCTCTTCTTATAGCTCTCTGAAACTCAGTCTCTCTCTCTCTACCAAGGCAAAATATAGGGGTGAACTTTAACAACTTGCAAACAAATTATTTTCTTCTAACCCTTGCAACTCCTCAGACATTCTCAAAATCTGTTCTGAAGGTCTGGGTGTTGAAGAGAACTTGTTGGCAGACTCAGGTGAGAGAGGGAACTGCCTCCTCTCATTCTAACAGCAGAGTTTTTAGTAGCAAAAGCAAAATTGACCTCATCCAAAACTGAATGGCAACCATATTTTTAGTCTACAGGAAGCTGTCTAATACAGATTTAGAAAATTGATTCATCTAGCTCAATATTGTCTATAATGAGTAGAAGCAACACTCCAGAGTATCAGGAAATTCTTCACAGCCCTACCAGGAAGAGAATCTACACATTTTGCATGTAAGCCATGTGACAATGGTCTTTTCATCAGTTCTTATCCTAATCTCCTCTCCTGCTTTATCCTACACAGGCAGTCCTCGCTTAACAACTGCCCTATTTATCGACCATTCAAAGTTACAACAGCTAAAAGAAAAAGTAACCTTGTGACAGGTTCTCACACTTATGACTGTTCCAGCGTCCCCGCAGTCATGTAATACAGATTTGGGCATTTCATAACTGGCAAATGTTTATGACTCTTGCAGCGTCCCACGCTCATGAGATCAGCATATGTGCACTTCACAGCCAGCTTCCAACAAGCAGAGTCAGTGGAAAAGCTGGCAATAAAGTCACAGTCATGTGATGTCTCGTTTAACAACCGCAGATTCACTTAATGACCATGGCAGAAGTAAGGTTGTAAGTCCATCACAGTCACATGACGTCTCGCTTAACTACCACTTCGCTTAGTGACCGAGTTACCGGTCCCAATTATGGTCGTTAAGCAGGGACTAACTGTAATTAATTGAGAATTGTGTTTGTCAGGGAGGAAGAATTATTTATTTTTTAGCAAAACATGTGCATTTCAAATGGAGCATAAACAATAACACTGTTCCCATTGAATAAAAGCATCCATTAGGCATTTATAAAATTGAAAGTTCAATTTATACCTATATGCTACTAAAACTCTCCTGTTTGTCTGTTTGTTACCTTCATTTGGGCAAAATGGTGCATCATAGGGCAACATTTTTGAATCAATGTACCTCCAATTGACTAACTTAAAGAATGTATCCAAAGTCCAGGGCCCATTACTCCCATGGGATTGAGATTTTGAAAAGTTATAGTCACTTCAGTACCGCCACGCTGCCACACCGCCACAGTCAGGTGCATTCATGTGATCATCATTTCCAACACTCCCTGCCAACTTCCCACAAATCAGTGGGGAACCCGGCAGGAAATGTGAACTTTTCTGAGATGGTGGCAGCAGTAACTACCACAGAGACTGAAATTTGGCAAAGTTAGCCAGCAGGAAGTGTGAACTCTTCTGAGGTGACGATGGCACCATACAGCATTGTGGTAAATACATAAATAAATATAAAAATACTGTCAGCCTAATTATGCCACATGGAAAGAGAGTGGGGGCATCATGGTCAACAGATGACACCAAATGTAGTCAGGACATGGCAAGGAGGAGGAGAGAACAAGAATTGGGTGAGGCCAGGACTACACGACTCCAGGACCAAACAGTCAGGACAAATGATATGAGAGAAGAAGAGACAGAGGAAGAGAGGCCTGCATGTCTCCAGAATGACAAGAGGCACAGAAGGAGAAGAGAGGAAGAGACAAAGGAGTAGAGAAATGCACATCTCCAGGATCAGAGACAAAGAATAAATAGCAAAAGTTTTGAACAAATGGAGGATGAAAGGACTGTACATCTTCAGTATGACAATGAAAGTCACAGAATGAGAACACAAGAAGAGATGGAGGAGGAAAGGGAAAACCAACTTGAGAATATGTGGCAAACAATAATCACTGTGAGAGTTCCTCAACACAATACCCACCTTCAATGACAAGACCTCAACAGAGAAAGAGCAAGGGAAAATGCATGACTCGCATGGCGTAGTATTTCCGCTGATGTTGCTGCGATGGCCAAAGTCAGCCCTCACTTTCATGCAGCAACACTGATGCCTGGAGGTAGGACATCACATTCAAGAGTCAAGATACCCCTCAAAGTGAATGAAAATGCTCTTTGTAACATCAATAAAAACTCCAATACTGCAAATTTGCTTCGATATGCGAGGCTTATTTTCTGGGATGAGTGCCCCATGATTAGGAAGGAGAGCTTTGAAGCCATAGATGGGAGTCTATGCAGCAAGAATGAGGCCTTTGGGGGAATTTTAACCATTTGCTGTAGTGATTTCCATCAGCTTCTACCAGTTGTGAAAAGAGGAAATGATTCTAACATGGAGAATTCATGCATCAAAAAGTCATACTTATGGAGGAGCTTCGTCAAGTTTCAATTGAAGAGAAACTTGTAATTGACTGACGGTGAAGGAAGATATTCTGAGTTCTTATTGGATGTTGGAGAAGACAAGTTTCAGAAAAATGAAAACAATGTGGTTTCTGCCAGTAAGAACTGTGGAAGAATGTATTGATTTCATCTACCCAACATTTGAAAATCCTGCGAGACTTCTCAGAGAACTCTATTTTGGTTGCCCTCAGTGAAATGATGAGAAAAATCAATTCCACATGCACTGGATGCTTCCCTGGAATCATGAAATAATCCTGTTCCTTCAATGCCATCAGTGAAGGAGCTACCTCCACTCAGTTTCCAACAGAATTCCTTGATTCACTTGAACTCTCCAGATTACCACCACATAAACTGGAATTGAAGATAGGATCTCCCATCATTTTAATAAGGAACTTGGATCTTCCAAGGCTTTGCAATGGAATGTGGATGATCATGGAGGAACTCCACAAGAATCTCATCATAGCAAAGATAAACAATGGTGCATTAAAAAATGATATAGTCATGATTCCAAGAATTACGCTCAATTTATCAGAAGCTGAAGATGTCCCCCTTCAGCGAAGCCAGTCTCCAATACAGTCATGCTTTGCTCTCACTAAACATAAACCACAAGGACAAACCATGGAGAATGTGCTGATTTATCTGGAGAAAACAGTATTCCAGCATGGTCATGTACAGTACGTTGCTTTAAGATGGAGAAAAAGAAGTGAAAATGTTAAGAGAATTCTTGAAGGATGGCAGATCAACCAGAAATGTTGTCATCAAAAGTGTCCTTGGTTAAACAAAAAGCATCTTTATTTATCTTGCTATGAATCTTTCTTCTTTAATAAACTGATGTTTTCTTCTTTAATTTTCACCAAACCAATAGCAATCCACCCATGGTATTCTATTTCTCTGTTTAGGTAAGGAAATATTTCTGAAACAATGATAGTCATGGTTTGTCTAGTAACAAATAATTGTTAATTGATTAGCTTTATCACAAAAGCCTGCAAGAGCAAAAATCATCATTGTCTTCATCTTGTGGCAGTTTAAAAACATAAATATGTAACTATGACATAAACTAATCCACACAGGTTTATGCTGTAATAAATCTGTTAAACTTTTAAGATGCCATGAGACTTGTTTTTGCTCAAAAGACTAATATAATTGTGCCACCAAAAATTATAATAGTAACAGAGTCAACAGGAAAGAGAAAAATATTTTATTATGTTTTTAACCATCATCAGATGAGTATTGTAAGGAACATTTAAAATGTAGTTTAACTTTTAAAGTCCAGAATGACAATTCTGTAAAATAATGCTACAAAATATTTGAGGAATAGTGAACAAAAGCAATAAATATGCTGTCTAAGACACACAGTTTTTCTTACCAGGAACATCATAAATGATGTCTACTTGTCTGTACATTGCTTAGAGACTTTTCAGACTGAAGAAGTCTGTAACTTTTATAAATAAATAAAATAGAAAGACAGGAATGGGTCCACAAAATTGTAAGGCATGCTCCTGTTCAGACTCCATGTAATTTTTGTATCACTAGCATGCACAGTGAACTAAAAATGCTCATATAACTTGTCATCTAGAGATTGAGAAATAAGAGATAAGATGGACAGAGGGAGAACGAGAATGTTTCAGTATTAATTTCTGAACTTTAAATCTCATCCTTCACTGCCAATCATCATTCCCTAGGTATCATATAAAAATGTATACAGTACAAAAACATACAGGAAAGAGAATGAAACTACCATATACAGCAGAAGACAGAATCCCAATCAATAAAATCTCACAGCAGTTTAAAAGGGTTAGCATTGTTAACAAGCTTACAAAATCAAGGTCTTCAACTGGCTTTGGAATAATGGCAAAATGTTCAACAGACAAAAGAGACCTCTATCTCCCACTTGGCAGCATGCGATGGCTATTACTACAGAGTGGAAGGATCAGTCCATCTCCCAGTTACCATCATTTCTCCTTACCTTCCAAGCAGAAGTAAACTGCAGAATAAGAGATGGGCATATGATATATTTAAACATTAAAAAGTAATTTGATATTATTAGAAACATTATTTTTTTCTTGACTATGCCTGCCTGGCAATACAGGCAATTAGTTCCTGCTTACACACCTTCTCTGTTTTTAGTGCTCCTGTGCATGATCTCTATTATCAAGAACCTAACACTGAAGTATAATCTGCACAATAGATTTAACTTTATTTTTTAAGTACCTTAATTGGTTGAAATAATTTAAAAGGTTCTTGCCCTAGAATAATTACATGCAATCCCCCAAAGAAACAGTCACCTGTAATAAGATTTTGAGGAGCTACTCTTCCATCAGCAGTCTCCTCTAAATTCGGTAACCCACTTGATGACAGCAGGAGAGCTGAACTGAAACAGTTAAAAGCTTCCACAGTTCTGCAGTGTAGTGCTGCCCTGCAACATTGTGGAAAATTAAAGTATTTGGGCAAATAGTCAGGGAGAGGGATTCTACTTACTTTTCTCACAAAGCCCCAGAGCAATGTTTCAATCAGGCATTCAATGGAATGGTGGGAAGTTTAAAGCAGCTGGCCAAGGCTACTTGCCACTCATGGCCAGAATAATTTATATAATATATCAATATATGCCTTCTATACCAAAGCACCTTATAGGATTTTTTTATGTGAACAAGAATGACAGATGCTAATACCATATCTAAATGTGTGGACTGGATGTCAGTTTAATCTACTATGTGTTCCCTACTTTTTGTATTATAGAATTTTTAAGAAGTTTATAGAGTTGCATCAGAAACAAATAAAAATATTACATATGGCCATCAAAACATACTAAGCTTGGCATTACTGAATGTTCTATAGGCCTGAATTGTTTTTCAGAGATTAGCACTTTCAGTTCATGCCAACACTTAATAATAGTTGCCAGTTTGTGACTTGAAAAATTGATGGTACACAGGAGAAGCAGAAATTTACATGGTTGAGGAGCATGGGAAGGTCAAAAGCTGCAGCCAGTTGAATTAAAGGTTACGCACATTTGAAAAAAACAAAAATCTCACTTACCAAGAAAACATGAAACACAAAAGCAGGCTATAGTACATTATAGGCAAATAGAATAATAGAGATGAAAATCATCCTACTGAAAATAGACATGAATAACTTAAACCAAACTCTCTTTGCTTAATAGATGCAGATGCATATGATACTATCTAATCTATTGACTTATTCAGCAGGGTGTAACATGTAGAATAATAAAAGAAGAGACAATCTTTTCAATCCTGAAGACTACACATGCTATTGAGTCCACACAAACACTCGTTTATACACCCACAAAAATCTTCCAAGAAATACATTTGTTTGCTTACAACCACTTATTCATACCATACTGAATCCTACCCAGCAATTTTAAGCTGGAACACCAACAATACCTCCTTTGCTTCCATAAGAGATCTACTTTGTAGAGTGCTATGTAGGCAACAATTGTAAGCTTGATGAGTGAGAAGTAGGATCTCTGGACTATTCCTGCTCAAAGTGACACTGGTTAGGTTGCAAGGAAACAGGAAGAAGCAATGAGACTTTCTCCATCTTCCCAGCATACCATGGCAGATCTCCGCCTTCTTGCCTTAGCAACAGGAAACCAGCTATCTGGTTTTCACTAGTCATTGGTCAGTTGACTAAAGGAAAAACTAGTCAGCGATTCATTCCCTGCAGGCCAATAGAAAAGTGAGCAGGAGACTGCACTTTTTGTAGCAGTCCGTGATACAGAAACTTAACAGAGTAAATCCACAGTGTAAACATGGTTAGTTTTGAACTGTATTTTGAATTCCTCAACCCAGTCTGACAATGCCTAATTCCTAAACCTCATTTATCAATGCCTTGATAAATCCTCATAATTCTGAACCATAGACAGTTGAAGTAAGCCCTGACACTGCTCTCGTGTTAGTTTCAATCTATGCTTCTTTTTGGTGAGGGCTGAGAGTTTCAGTTTGAATCAAGTTTTGACCACTTCAGGAAAAGTATTTACTTTTCTAATGGTATCAAGTTACAATTGTGATGTGCATGGCTACTAAATTAAATTGTCAGCCATGACAAATGATCATCAACATCTCTGAATAACAGAGTTACTCTTAAAATAGCCTTATTTGGATGTTGTTTGTCTTACACAACACCAGAAGGACAGGATCAGGCTGAGGATGCAGAGCAAAGATCTGAAACAAGGAGGCCTTTGCAGATCCTACTTACATCTGCTGGGTTCCATATGAATAAAAGCCCTACATTATCATTACAATGTACATGCAAAGCTCAACTTAATAAAGTCATCTGTATTTTCTAATGTATGTTCACAGGAATCTATATCAGATATTTGATATCCAAGGCACAGCTGTTCAGTAAATCTAGGAAGTAAGAAAGACTGGAATTTAACTGCTGACAAGGATTCAAACCCAACTTGGGGAGCACTAGGTTGTTGGAGTTGGGCTGCACAGGAGCAACCTGTAAGGTCCATGCTGTTCATCCATTCAATCTGCAATAATAAATGTCTCACCACTAGGGTTATCAAAGCACAGCCCTGAAGATTCTCAGGACACAGCTTAACTGATCTTACTAAATAGCCACGTAATTCAGCCAACCTCTGTAAATCATGCACACAGGAGATTGGTTCTTCTGTTGAAGCTGTATTCACGCTACATTCACCAAATGCCATTGTGATTTAACCCTACATTTGCACATCTGCTATTACTGTACCACCAACCGCCAAAACTGGTGATCATCCTATTACTTTAAAACTGGTTAAGTCACAAGCCTCAGATTTGTCACTTCTAAATAAACAAACCTTACAGTTCTACATAAATAAATCATTGAGATTAAAATGAGTTTCTGGCAAGGTTTGTTATCCTAAGGTAAAGGATTTCACTAAACACATTTCAGTCAGAATTTAGTCAGAATTTAGACCTTAGAGAATTCCTACCTCCCACATTCTTCAGTTCTAAAGCACTGGATTTAGACAAGCAGGCAGCTTATTTAGATTAAGAATTTTTGAATATTTATGCAAGTTACCAATCTGCATCCAGACTGACTTATATTAGAAAATGGCCATTTGGCCTTTAGGTTTTACTGCATCACAACTTAAATTGCTAATAATCGCCTAATCCAAAATAATAATAAAAAATGCAGATCTCTTTTAAAGTGCTCAGAAATAAATCCTAGAATCAAAGAGAGTTTTCTTCCTGAAAATATTGCAAATACCCAACTTATCATATGTATGTGTGTGTGCATATGTATGGGCATGTGTTATACATACATACAAACACATACGTGTAAATAAAGGAAAGAGATTAATTATTCCCCAAATATAGTTGTGTTTCACCTGGCAGTTTGAGGCAGTCCATCACACATGACAACACATTGATTTTACTTCTACCTCTGTACAGACATCTTTGTAAAGAAATCCATTAGGCAGACAGTTCTCATCTCTATTGACTGACAGACTGACAATCAAATATTGTTCACCTTCGAAACTGACTGACAGTTAGACACTTAAACAAGCCTTCAAGTTGCAATAATAGTATGAAACACTTTCAATTACCTGAATCAAACAAATCCATGATCCCACTAGTTGAATGTATTTTTCTGTCAGCTGCTTTGCCTGGGATGGTTTTTACACTGTGCTATGGGTAAAAAAACTCTTAACAAAAATACTGCATATAACAATATGCAAACCATGAACACTGAAGCAAAATATTCCTTCCCCTTCATATTTATTTACTACAAAGCAATAAAAGGTCACAATTTTGAAAACCAGCATAGCTATTTTAAAAACTTTCTTCACTGTTCTAAAATGAGACTAGACCCTGGTAAAGCATAGCCCTTTAATCTGAAATGCGAACATCCCCAGTCATCAGTGAACATTTCTTGGGGCCAATAATGTGTCAATTGTAGTCATTTTAAAGAAGAGCATAGAATTCATACGTATTTACCTGTTTATGTGTAATTATGGGAAGAATGGGGAAATTCATTCATTCTGATGACAACCCTTGGCAAGCCACAGTTATGGCCATTTTACTGATACAAAATGAAGAAAAACAATCACAGTGCCACCCAGTGATATTGCTCAAGCAAGATTTTGAATCCAACTTTACTCATCTATCAGGGCATTCTGGTACTCTCATTTGAAAGAAGAAGTTAAAATACTGTAAATTAAAGCAGTCGCTATTAATTAGAAGCTGTTTTTCTAGCCCAAATTCCAGCTATTTTTATCATTTAAGTGCATTCTAATGAGCTAACCCCTCTCCAATTAAGATCTGTATCTACTGAGGGCATAGAAATGAATCACTATGTTAGATGCATGGGAAGCTCCAGATAAAAGGATATCTGAATTCTGCAATTTGTAGAATGAATACCTAAGGTTAAAAGTATCATCTAATGTGGAGCCATCAATATGTATTGCTGCAAGACATTCAGCTTGATCAGGCTGAAATATCTAAATGAACATGCTTAGGAGTTGAACATATACAATGCAGAACAGGCAAACAAGTAAGATCAGGGTGTGCTCTATTGTATTGTAATTGGTTTGACAGAAATAAAAGGCAAAGTCAGAGCCCATCAAGGACTGTTCAGTAAAAGCACACACAAAAAGCAAAAGATTGTCTTCACAATTGTATAGTTACATCAAAAATGGTTGAAGCATTTTAAAAGATGTAATTTTATTTTCCAAGGAAACAAGTTCTGAAAATAAATCATATTTCCATAGATCTCCTTTATAAAATCTGCCTTTTAAGTCAATTTACGTCTAAAGCTGCTGCGGAATCTCATATACATCAACATACTCTCTCTATCTCTACTACAGTCTTGTTTCTTTAAAAAGAAAAACTAGCAAAACCAAGTTTTTTAACCAAATATACTGCTATTTTGAACTAAGCTTGAAAACAGGGGCAAAAGCAATATCTGCTTTTTAAAAAATATTTTTAAATTAAAAAGATCCATTGTTCAGTGACAATCACTGAATATCAGAAGCAAATTCTGCTGTTTAAAGGTACCATTTTGCAGCACATTAAAAAAAAACTTTGCAAATACATCATCTTACATAAGAGAAGTATGGTCAAACAATTTTTAATCAAGATGATGTGATAGTTATTAGTGTATACAGAATTCCTTGAAATATACATCAGCTCCCCAGAGTGGGATTAAGGTATTTAGTATTTTTTTTAATTAGTAGTCAATACTATTTGAAAGAGGCAAGAGAGAATTTACTGTTCGTATATTGTAAAATGATTCTCTGAGAGGAGTCCAGCTGTTGTACACTATACAGCCAATTGATTTTTCTAGAAGGAAATGCAGCCTATATTTAACCTAAGTTTGCCATACTATGTGAAAGGGGATCATACATATTGATTCCTTTATTACAAATCCTCTGTATTCAGTAAACATTTATGACATACATGACAATTTTTTGGGTTTTAATATTTTACAAATGTGCTGCCTGGTTTTGTATTATTAGAATAAGTCTTTCTTTTCTAGTAATCGTAGATTGCAGGAGCTATGGAGCTATAGTATTACAATCCTTTGCTATTCTTAAGATCTATTTCCTAAAAGAAAGTTTTGAGTTCATTTTCAATTGGTCCTTCCTTCCTTCCTTCCTTCCTTCCTTCCTTCCTTCCTTCCTTCCTTCCTTCCTTCCTTCCTTCCTTCCTCTTTGTCTCTCTCTCTAGTTATCTCTCTAATGATTAAATAGACTTGAAGAGGGGATTTAATTCCTTCATAACTAAGATGGGGGGGGGGGAGAGGTGAGGAAAAAAATAAGACAAAAGACAGCACCATTTCACATTTCAGAAATAAGCGAGAGAAGCTTATGTTATCCAGATCGATGAACCTAAAATATTATAGTAATGGAACATGAATTTTATATTGCTTCCTTTTGAACACAATTAAACTTCAGAGAACATTAACATGTACTTTCTGGAACCGATGTAAGCAATTAAAAATTGCAACCAAAATGTTTTGTGAAGCGTAATTACTATAAGGTCACTAGATATTATTTGGAGTCAGTTTGGTTTATCACATTACAACATGACAGGACATGAGGCAAAAATTATAAATTCCTTCCCTAAATCTGTCCTTTTCTGATTTAGATGGATGAAGAATAATTAACTCTTAATTATTCAGATGACTTCAAGGCAGTTTTAGGAATCAGCAAAAGAATTCAGTCATTTTAACCAAGAAAAGCAGTCTCCTATCATTTATCAAATCTTGCAACTTGACCAATGATGAATAAAAAAAAACTATGTTTACGCACAGCACTAACTACTACCTTAGAGGTGCTTAAGCAACAAAATTCCCTTTAAATTCTACCATATGCAAATTATCAGATGCAATTTGCATTTTAAAGTATTTAACTCTACATATTTATTGGATTTTGAGGCCATGCTGATCATTGATTTATGTGCTTCTGGCATTCATATTTCCATATTTGTATGATTCTGATGACAGTAATAATTCAAATACGCAGAAAGTTGTTCTTTGAACAATATCTTTAATTACATCCTCAAAGCATCATTGTTTTGCCTGGTATCCTGACAAAAATGGTTTGAAATGAGAAATGGCACCAAGATCCGAAATGTACAAAAGAACATTTGTCCTTGCCTGTCTAATACCAGATGTATGGAGATGACTTTTCGTGAAGCAGTCCTTAGCCCTAAACAGTTTGCAGAGCTCGGCAACCTTGCATGTAAATACTTTATTAATTCTGACATACTTTCACGACAAATTCAATCACAGTTCATAAGATTTCTGCTCAAAATGCAAAGCCTGCCCCATTTATTTTGCCGCTAACTCAGAAAGTTTTGCTGCCATGTCTTCTTATTGGAGTTGTCACAAATTATGTGCGCTCTTATGAGAGCTATCACGAAGTGTAATCATTAAAGGTTCACCAAGGTTTTGCCTACTTCTTTTTTCAAAACCAAACCATCAGACGCATCTTCAGTCATAATCACCTGAGCAATTCCTTTTAGGATTATTTTTGACATTTGGACATATTCACAAACTTTCCAAAATAATTGTTCATTCATGTAGATATATACAAAACAAATGCTTAGCTAATGCAAATTACCTACAGTTAACTCTTCTTATTCATACAAATGTTTCTTTGAATATTGTACATGTGTCAAGTATCATACTATTCTAGCTTTTCAGTGCAATATATACAGACCTACCCTATACAAATCAGAGTTGTTTTTATAGATGGCTTTCTGCATTATTCAATATTCAACTTCACTGAGGCACATGGTTTTCTTTTGTTTTCTTACAAAAAGAGCTGGCATTCTGCACAATTTGCTTTTTGGAAATCTCATATTTTTTTACATAGAACTCAACCATATTTCCTTAACCTTTTACTTTTCATGATGCAACTAAGCTATTAAAAATTATTAAGGGCATATGTTTTCACATTATCTATTATATTTTTTTCACCATACGGCTGGGCTTGCCAATTATTTTTATAACGTTTATATAGTGCATAAGTGGGTGTTAAAAACATTAAATTATTTCTTTCCCATATAAATTGACCATACCTCAGTAATATGTGTTCATCTGTAATTTGAAGTTTTTGTTTTGTTTGCTAGTTTTCTTTAAAAAAAACAGTGTGACCTATAGGAAAACTGTATGTTTTATTTATGTTGCTTCATTTAAAAAACGGTGATCATCCAAGTATATTTTGTGTTGAACACATTTTATGACAATGCTCCAGGGAAAGGAATGTATAGAATAGACTGAATGTTCTTCTCTGTTAATATAGTTTCTATATACATTCGTACATACATACATTTAAACCCAAGGGACATAAACTATATTCTTCAACATGCATATTTTAAATGCATTTATTATAATGCATGTTCATGTTAGATTCAACTTTAAGCCCCAAAATACGTTTCAAAAGTTTGATTTTATCTGCACCTGCAAATTGACTAGATGAAAAAAAAACTTGTGTTAATTTAAAAGAAATGATACAGCTAGAATTTCACAAGGTATTTGTAGAGAAGGGAAATAAAAGAAGCCTCTCAAGAGAAAGAATATTTATGTCTTTGTTCAGTTAAAATTATTTCCTAATACATTTATATTAATATAACTTAATATAATATAGAAGTGTTATATGTAGCATTTAAACAATTCATTTTTATTAATAACATTCAGCATTTTCCCTTTCAATTCTTGCAGAAAATGCATGAGGAAGGATGAAAAATTAGTAATACTGGTAAAAAAAGTTACAATACCATGCTCCTTTTAAAAACAGACACAAATACATATTGAAAAATACTGTAATCCCAAACACACACATTAACTCTCTCTAGTGGCCAATCTAGTAACAGCACCGTAGACTCCTTCAGCTGATCTACAATTTTGGCCAAAGAAGGTTACAAGAAGAACACCGAATGTCAAGGCAAACTGACAAGTCCTTGAAAAGGTATATGAGAATATTGAAGAGATGCTTCTAAAGAGACAAATTCAGCATTATAATGAATATCATTGTGGGGGGTGTGTGTGTGTGTGTGAGAGAGAGAGAGATAATACAAGATCTGTTTTCCAATTTAATTTGGTTGAGTTCTGTATCAGGATTCTGTCCATTAGCTCTCACCCACTTTGCTAAATCCAACAAGAATTTTCCAAAACAAGAATTCCATTATTAGCCACATATTAAAGGGAGGCGAGACAATTATAAGAATTTTTTCCATCTTATACCTAAGTTATTACTAGCAAAGAAAGATTATAAAGAATACAGTTTATTAACAAATCCCTTAAAATTTAAGGTTTTCTAAGAGTTTAGTTATATATAAGAAGATTCTGTGTCAAAAAAAAATGCTTTCTTAAGAATGAGGATCAGTCATTTTGTTAAGTTCTTTGCAAATTCTTTAAATTTGTTCTTAGTTCATTACTATATTACCTAGATTCCTTTCCTGTTTTTCATGTTCCTATCAGAGCTACACTTTAAAACCTATATATTAAGATGGGTGGGCAAAACCCAATCAGAGCAACTATGATTTAAAGACCATAGGTTTGAATATACACGTTTCTTTGAACCGATCATTGGAAGGGAGTAAGTAATTTGGTGAATTGCACTGAGATATCTCCAAAATCCTTTCCTTAAAATAGTATCTACTGTAACACTGCAACATTGGGGAAAAGAGAAAGGGAAAGATCAAAGAAATGCAAAAGCAAGTATTCTTCACAGATGCACCAGCATGCCAAATTTACTTTTCATTCTAAAGCTACTCGTTAATATAGCTATTAGTATCATAACTGCAATACCTAAAAATTAAGAAATGACTATGGACAGTCAATGCAACATTGTAACCAAATGGGTAAACGGGTGCAAATTTTAGTTACAACTAAAGTCTTTGGGAATATATATTTCAAGAAAATTAATGAACCACTAAATCAGTACTATAAAACATAAAGAATTTATACATAATTAAGACATTTGTCTTCATGCTACAACAGAAAAGTTAATGTTTATCATCTACATGTTAAAATGAAACTCTTAAACTGGCACTTTTTATCATTTGTAAAGCTGAGCACTATCTCTATTAATAATATATTAAGTAGTTGTATCCAGTTATATAAATTGGTAGTTGATTGCAGTGGGATAGAAAAAGGATACAGATAAGATTATGTTTAATAAAAATGTTTTTACCTTTTTTAAAAAGGATGCATGTGTGCATCCTTGTGTGTGTGTGAATGTGTGTGTGTGTTTGTGTGTGTATGATAACCTAACAGCTTTTCAGAAAGAAAACCCAGAGGAAGTATAAAAATTCCTATTCCTGCATATAAAGGAAGAAAAACTGGTTGTAGTATACAAATGATAACAGTAACTACTGGTATATTATTTTCCTCAGTATTGAAAAGTGATTGTTGCACTTGGATGTGTTTCATTTTATATCTATCTATCTGTGTTTGTGTGTGTGTGTGTGTGTGTGTGTGCATATGTGTTTGTGGGTACCCACACACATGCATACACACCCTATGGCTATACCCTTGCATTTATGGATCTAACTAGAAGGACGTTCAAGGAATACAATTTTTGCTACTTATATTTATCCCTTTTCTATCACTGACTTTGTTAATTATCAACAAGGATATAAATGCTGACTTGTTTGAAAAAATACCAAACACATAAGCGCAGCTATATTTTATTTTTTTAAAAACCCAAAATTCAGGTAAATAAAGCTTTTTATGTTCAACATAAATTACATTGTTTCAAATGCAATATGAATAGAATTCTTTTTTCAAACACTGAATCAAACTCACTTTTTAAAAACAGCTGCCTCAATAGAAGCTGGCCAGAAAGAATCTATAAACATTTATTATAATTCCTTAGGCCCATACTAAGAAAAGGGGGTTTTATAGCATTCATCAGGGCAGCTGACGTAAGGCTTCCTGCTATGTTCTATGTTGTTGGGTTAAACTCTGCTGTAATACAGTGCTGCAAAATATTAAAGCAAGACAGCACAGCCACAGTATTTACACCACAGACTCTTGCCTCAAAAGTAACAAGAGCACTGTAACATTTTTCGAGGACTTTAGAGAAAGCATTCTTAGAATAATGATGAAGAGTGTATGACTAAGCACATGAAGCAAGAAAAATGTCCAGGTCAACTCATTTATAGTAATTCAACCTTCATCTTCTGATTTACTTACTGTAAAAATCTATTAAAGCTCCAATTTGGTAGTGAACTGTAGCCATCTACTGGAATAAGAAGATAAAGCAAATGCTCACAATATATATCCCCAGAAATCTAGCATGTTCTGTTTCTTATATAATCTAATCCTGGAAGAAACTGAATACACTTAGATGCTATTAATACTATTCAAGACATTCTTTTCTGAGGTACCGCTTGCTTCATTCAGTGTGCCGTGATTTTGGTGTCAAGGTTTTAAAAATGCTTATATGCAACGTTTGTATTATTTCTCATTGTATAGGGGGAGAGAGAGAGAGAGAGTCCATTAATTCTTTTTATGTTCCCCCAAATAGAAAAAGGTTGTGTTCCATTACCAAGACTTTATTACTTACCAGAAACGGTCTAGTACAGGACTTCGGTAGCCTGTAGGAATGCAGTTTCTGTATGAAGCAGCATATCGTCATGGAACATACTGTTCATATAACTAAAGATACTTGTAAAAGAGAGAAAAGGAAAACACAAAACCTTCTAGGCTTCAGATTTAGGAAAAACATGTGTCTGTATTTTTACACTAAGGAAATGGGACCACATATAGTTGGTTAAATTGAAATTGGGTCCTTGGCCACAGATCTCAAAGAAAAAAATCACTCACTGTTGGGCTAATGTTTTAACAAACATCTCTTTCCCCAAGTTTCACATACAGACACCTAAACTCTGTAAAGGACAAACTGAAAAACAAGAGAAAGGACCCAGGCCACATATGCGGGAGAGAAAATTTATAGTAGCAGGTTGCCCCAGCAATGCAGCCAAGCTCCAGAAATTAGGGTGTTTGGCTAGGACAAAAAGCTTCAAAAAATCTTGCCTTTCACATGCTCTGACATAACATATTCTGAGTCTCTATATTTGTTTTTTAAATAGAGATTTCACTCATAAACTCACAGATTAAAGCAAGGTAGCTGATGGGGGGATGGGGTATTGGTGCCTTCAGCAACTGCCTGAAGAAGTCCCTGCCATTGTCTCCTTCCTAGGGCAGAGAAAGTGTGACTGGCCCAAGATCATCCAGCTGGCTTCATGCCTAAGGTGGGAGTAGAATTCTCAGTCTCCCAGTTTCTAGCCTGGTACCTTAACCAAACTGGCTCCCACTCATGTATATAAACACATAAATATTGTCAGCACAAGCATCCTCATAACAATCTCACATTTTAGCACAAGAGAAAGTTATATAACTCATCTACTACAGGCTTAACTATTCAAATTCTCTTAATTCTCAGTCTCAGTTTTCACAATTAAAAAAATATGTGACTAACGCCTATCACTGCAGACGAAAGCAGAGCAAACATTATTGTGATCAGAGACAAATGGGGTATTATGCATTGTCCAGTGGCTCTATGGTCATCACCTGCAGTGTGATGACTGGTCAGTTCTGTGGTCAGATGGGAAAAAAGTGAGCCAAACTTAGAACTCTGAGGAGGAGCTGTTTTAACTGCTCCACCCAATTCCAGCAGCAATATTGGTTGTTTCAAGAACCCATGGCCAAGAGACAGGTATAATCTAAGGATACTGGAGCTTTGTTTATTAATAGTGGAATAGGAATTGCAAGTGCCCAGCAAGACCAAGAATTATCCAGTCTCCTTTTACTTGGACTCTGTGTGAAGTAGCAATCGTTAATACATCATTAACTCACAGTCAAAGAAATATAAAATAGCTATGCTATTTTCAACAATGTAAAATAAACCCAAACATATATCCATAATACCTTAATTTACCATCAGTGAGAACAACAGTGGATTCAGTTTAAAGGTACCTTTCTAGGATGGCAATGGTAAGGCTTCCATGAAAGAAAGCATGGAGACTGCTATTCTCTTTCCACACCATCTGCTATTACACCACCCTGCTCTGAGTGTGACCTTAATCTTCCAGCCATTCAGGGATACTATGGAATTCTACCCAATGGAATCTGAGTCCACCTATATTATATACACCAAGCCAGGATCTATCACACTATGCTTTCTTTGTCACCATGACACAACTGAATACCTAGTTATCAGGCTCTACCTTTGTAATATACAACACACTAGTGTTATTTCACACATACTGTAATAACTGCTTACATATGAATAATAAAATGATGCCTTTCAATTAAAAAAAAGCTCCTAGCAATGTATACCACTTTCTATCGGACAATAAGAAAATGGGGTGAATTCTTTAGTCCTAGGCAGCTAAAGAAAACTTTGAGCTGATTCGTGTATTTAAAAAACAAACAAACCCGAGATTGATACAGCTCCATGGGTTGAGGGGTAATGAAGAAGTTCTGGCATACAAAGTTTCTTCCTGTGTTATTTTTGAGGGACATAAGTCCCACACTTAAGGCTTTCAAAGGCCTGAGCTCAGAGACCGCAGGTTCCTAGGCTGATGCCCAGCATACTTCCCTTCTAATTTCCCATGCCATATTAGAGAGGAAATGGAATCTTACTTATTCCATCCATTCAAAACCCCCTCAAGAAAAGGATTCATTAAAAACAAATGGATAAAAGCATCACAGGGCATACACAGAACAGAGAAAAGGAAGGTGAAGCTATCCTTGGCCACAGTTAAGATAGATTTACTGCCAAGCAGGATTTCATCACACTTTTTTTGCTTTTATTTTAGAAGTCTTATCTTGTAGACCCACGGTGTTATTAAGCAGCTGTGTTCATTACATGCCTAGCATGTTGTTCCACAAACATTCATATTGCCAATGTATGTGTGCCAAGAATATTCAGTTTGGGATTGTTTTGAAAAATAGAATAAACTTATATTTAAAAATTATATAAATAAATAAATGTTTTGGTCTGGGTTGGCTTTTTTTTTTTTTTTTACTCTTAATATACCCAAAACAACAAGCAGCCATTACTGGGCAAGGAAGTGAGATTCTATATTTGCAGAAATTGTAGGAGGAGAGCTGTGTTAAGTCTATAGTAACCAAAAATCAAGGGGAGTCTGGTAGCACACTTTCCAACTAAAAGCATACGCCTTTTAATAAAATTTGTTTGATGCTCCAAGGTTTCTCCTGTTTTTTTGGCTATATTTGCAGAAGACATTCTGATTGGTCCTAATAAGGCAAACTCCATATAAAGGCATTGTCATCACCAATAAACACATTAACACAGAAGAGCATTTGTTAAGATGAGAAATTACACGTAGGAGTTGCGCATAGACACTCCCCCCTCTCCTTTGATTTTTGCCCTTTTGCATGCATTGTCAGTGCTGGTCAGCTGGCACTCTAAACAGCTCTAGGAGCCTTTTCACATTTCATCAAGTTAAAACTTCTCCCCTGACACAAAGTCTTAACAAAGAAGTATTTCCAGAAAAAGTTCAGTTCCCACTACCTCTCTTGAAAAACAGCATCTCTTACAGCATGTTCCACAAAGGCATAAACATGTAAGTGCAGAGATGCACCCATGCAGTCACCATTTTTCCTACCTTCTCTAGTTTTATTTCCCTCTACAATTTTATTTTTATTATTAAGTTTTCAGAGGACCGCACAAAGCATTGTCAGTTTTCATTCCACCATGATCATCCTGAGGCTTAACAGTTCATTAAGAGGATTAGGCTAGTAAATGGTGGGTATAGTTAAGAGTATACTGAGAGCACAGAAAATAATCCATCTGTCATTCTTTCATAACTTCATTTTCCAAGCGGCCCTCAGTCATGACAATGTGAATTGCCATGTGACTTTTCAACTCCTTTTAAAAAAATCCACAAGGTTCTCCTATTACGGCTTTTGAGATCAATATTCTCCTACTGTAAGGACTGGGACAACTTTAAAACCATGAACAGCTTGTATTCAAAACAACTTTGCCAAATGCTGGTTCAAATTATGAATTACTCATCTCATATATGGAAACTTAGCCTAGTACCTAGTAGTACCTTATCTGTATTTTGTGTACAAAATTTGCCTTCAGAATAAAAAGAAATGTCCATTTTCATAACAAATTATTTACTTCATTAACAATATTAAAAATAGTACTGAAGTTCAGTAGTACACAACTGCTCTTTCCAAACCTAAGTTTTAGTTTGTTTTTTGGTCACCATTATCATGATGACCAAAAACGCTGCGGGTTAAACCGCCGAGCTGTCGATCGGAAGGTCGGCGGTTCGAAACCGCGCGGTGGGGTGAGCTCCCGTTGCTCGTCCCAGCTCATGCACACCAAGCAGTTCGAAAACATGCAAATGTGAGTAGATTAATTGGTACCGCTTCGGCGGGAAGGTAACGGCGTTCCGTGAGTCATGCTGGCCACATGACCCGGAAGTGTCCTATGGACAACGCCGGCTCCAAGGCTTTGAAACGGAGATGAGCACCGCCCCCTAGAGTCGGACACGACCGGACTTTACGTCAAGGGAAACCTTTACCTTTACCTTTTATCATTTTCCATCAACACTGACTTTTCAGGTTATTTCAGCCTCAACCACAACACTTTCCCACAGTGCTTTATACTACACAAAACCTATGTCAGAGTATGGCTGATAAACTACAACCAGATTTACAGAGTTCCCGATGTTTTTCCCTTGGTGAAAACATTAGCCAGATAACTATCTATTCCTTTAAAAAGAATCTCCTGGCACTTTGGAAAAAAAGAAAAAAGGAAATAAAATTCCCCTGTTCTCCTTGCTCAAAAATCTAATCCATGAAGAGTACTATCTGACTTTCAAAACAATGTGATGCATCTTAATAATAACTTTAAAACCAAAATTGATTATCCTTTCTTCAGCAAAGAAAACTACAGCAAATCCAAACCTGGTAAAATTGTTATAAAATTAGTGACTGTATATGATCAAGCGGTCTCTACATTTGTTTATTTATTTATGACTTTGACTGCCATCCCTTACAAAAACTTCTCAGAGCGCCATAATATAAAAATATAAAACAGAAGGAATGGTGGATGCTGTCTGTTTAGATGCTTGTTTGGGGGGAAGCTGAAAAAAACCACAGTAGTAAAATGTTTCAAAAAACTGGCCACCTTATTGTAGCAGAATTCTCTGAGCCATCAACAAAGGTAATCTCAGAACTGGCAGGCACTAAGGGCAGGTGTCACTGTGGTCAGCTCAATGTTCAGACTAATAAAATACTATATATTACCACTATATATTTTGTTTCTATTTGGTTAGCTATGAAATGTGGTGATTTGTGTACTGATTGTTCACATATTGTGCGGTCTTATTGCAAAAAGTATGAGATGGGTTGTTTGTGGTTACTGGTAACTCACAAATTATTATTATGCTGGTATAAAAAATTGAGGTTCTACTATCATTTTTCAACCACACAACAGAAATCTATAAATGAAAATAAGCAAGATGAGAGGCTCACTGTAAGCAAGTTCCTAAACAAAAGTCCAAAGCAACTCAACAGAGCATGCAAAGTAAAGGAAAAGGATAACAGAAATATATATTGGGGCTTTAAAATAGAATTTGATCATATTTTTGCTCCTGAAGCCAACTCTGGTTTGAAAAAAAAATGTTTCAGGCTCTGAGGATCGCAGGTTTATGATGGTGATGGTACAACACTAGGTCAACATTCAGTCTGCTTTGGGACTTCAAGGAGCAAATATTAAAAAAGAAATAACCATGTTAACCTACTGGAAAATCACCTTCTATTTTAACCTTTATATTTCCAAACAGAAGGGAAAATGCACCCCCAAAATTAACCATTTATTGCAAAGTTTCACTGGTAAAATATTTGGGGCTGGGAAGGGACAAAAATTGGGTTATATAGCAGCATGTAGGCATGGGTTATTCAACCTCACTTTAAGCATGATTTGAAACATTAGAAGCAAGGTAGAAACCATAACATAGTATAGTTTCCTAATCAAGAAATTTTGCATCTCAGAAGCTAATGTGGTAAAGAGTGCCCTCCCCTTGCTGAAGTTAGGCTCTACACACTTTGCAGGGAAAATTCCCACATAGATTATTTCTGAGTAAACTGCATACTGCTACAATTCATCACTCTACATCATACTGCTGATATTTAAGCAGTTGTCTTCTCCATTTAATTTACTTGGAATGGCATAACTATCTGAAATTTATTCAGTGACGGTGTAGTTTCTTCTTCGATTTACCAAGTCAGCTAATGAATGCAATGTTAGCTGATTAGCTGTATATGCCTTAATTGATTAACCAATTAAATCAACATACATTTTCACAAGAATCAAAACAGTTTTGTAAGAAAGTCATACTTTTTTTGCACTAAAATAATAGATGTATAATTAACACCAACATCTGATTTTCTCCTATATAGAGAGAAGAGGAATGTCATTTAAGAACATAATGGACATTAGAAATTGTAAACAGAGGTGCTGCCAGATGCTCTCGGAAGTTACGGGGACATATTTCCCTCAGGCACATCATAACTGTTAGGTTGTACTCAGAACAGCTCAAATATTTAGATTTATCATTTTGGGGGTAGAGCAAAAGTATGGGCATGATCTTCAAAGTATTTTCTCATACTCCATAAAAACAGGGTTTAGCTGGTTGCTTGTGCCCATTATTTAAGAAGGAGAGAATAGTTGCTTTTGCAGGAGAGTTTACTGGAAATCTCTAAAGAGATTTTAAGAAATTGAGAGGACCAACTATTGTGGCAATACTAACAGTTATGATAAGATTAGATCTTATTTTGTGTTGGATTCTCATTGCAAGTTGCCTGAAACGTGGCATGCAATGTTAAAAATAAACACTAGTCTAAATGATTACTAGACTAAATAGTGAGACCCTGCTTAAGATATTTGCTTGTAGAACTGGATAGGTTTTGTTTCAAATTCCATCCAACAGCTTTTGTACAG